>NW_027665702.1:0-62139 GCF_963924005.1 Protomyctophum bolini | reverse complement strand
GTTCCCTGTTGTCCCAAACTGCCCCAGCTCTTGCCACAATGCTCAAAGTGGCTAGCTTTCATCCCAACACAGTTTATAGGGCCATACGGTACATAGTTTTCAAGTTACAGACTAAGCTAAGCAAAAGTGAACCAGGCCTTTTTACTGTGAAAATGGCACTTTGGGACTGTGAAAGTGACATTTTGGCCCTGTTGTCCCAAACTGCCCCAGCACTTCCCACACTGCTCAAAGTGGCTAGCTTTCATCCCAACACAGTTTATAGGGCCATACGGTACATAGTTTTCAAGTTACAGACTAAGCTAAGCAAAAGTGAACCAGGCCTTTTTACTGTGAAAATGGCACTTTGGGACTGTGAAAGTGACATTTTGGCCCTGTTGTCCCAAACTGCCCCAGCACTTCCCACATTGCTCAAAGTGGCTAGCTTTCATCCCAACACAGTTTATAGGGCCATACGGTACATAGTTTTCAAGTTACAGACTAAGCTAAGCAAAAGTGAACCAGGCCTTTTTACTGTGAAAATGGCACTTTGGGACTGTGAAAGTGACATTTTGGCCCTGTTGTCCCAAACTGCCCCAGCACTTCCACATTGCTCAAAGTGGCTAGCTTTCATCCCAACACAGTTTATAGGGCCATACGGTACATAGTTTTCAAGTTACAGACTAAGCTAAGCAAAAGTGAACCAGGCCTTTTTACTGTGAAAATGGCACTTTGGACTGTGAAAGTGACATTTTGGCCCTGTTGTCCCAAACTGCCCCAGCACTTCCCACATTGCTCAAAGTGGCTAGCTTTCATCCCAACACAGTTTATAGGGCCATACGGTACATAGTTTTCAAGTTACAGACTAAGCTAAGCAAAAGTGAACCAGGCCTTTTTACTGTGAAAATGGCACTTTGGGACTGTGAAAGTGACATTTTGGCCCTGTTGTCCCAAACTGCCCCAGCACTTCCCACATTGCTCAAAGTGGCTAGCTTTCATCCCAACACAGTTTATAGGGCCATACGGTACATAGTTTTCAAGTTACAGACTAAGCTAAGCAAAAGTGAACCAGGCCTTTTTACTGTGAAAATGGCACTTTGGGACTGTGAAAGTGACATTTTGGCCCTGTTCGTTCCCTGTTGTCCCAAACTGCCCCAGCTCTTGCCACAATGCTCAAAGTGGCTAGCTTTCATCCCAACACAGTTTATAGGGCCATACGGTACATAGTTTTCAAGTTACAGACTAAGCTAAGCAAAAGTGAACCAGGCCTTTTTACTGTGAAAATGGCACTTTGGGACTGTGAAAGTGACATTTTGGCCCTGTTGTCCCAAACTGCCCCAGCACTTCCCACACTGCTCAAAGTGGCTAGCTTTCATCCCAACACAGTTTATAGGGCCATACGGTACATAGTTTTCAAGTTACAGACTAAGCTAAGCAAAAGTGAACCAGGCCTTTTTACTGTGAAAATGGCACTTTGGGACTGTGAAAGTGACATTTTGGCCCTGTTGTCCCAAACTGCCCCAGCACTTCCCACATTGCTCAAAGTGGCTAGCTTTCATCCCAACACAGTTTATAGGGCCATACGGTACATAGTTTTCAAGTTACAGACTAAGCTAAGCAAAAGTGAACCAGGCCTTTTTACTGTGAAAATGGCACTTTGGGACTGTGAAAGTGACATTTTGGCCCTGTTGTCCCAAACTGCCCCAGCACTTCCCACATTGCTCAAAGTGGCTAGCTTTCATCCCAACACAGTTTATAGGGCCATACGGTACATAGTTTTCAAGTTACAGACTAAGCTAAGCAAAATGAATCTTTTTTTTTTACTGTGAAAACGGCACTTTGGGACTGTGAAAGTGGACATTTTGGGCCTGTTGTCCCAAACTGCCCCAGCACTTCCCACATTGCTCAAAGTGGCTAGCTTTCATCCCAACACAGTTTATAGGGCCATACGGTACATAGTTTTCAAGTTACAGACTAAGCTAAGCAAAAGTGAACCAGGCCTTTTTACTGTGAAAATGGCACTTTGGGACTGTGAAAGTGACATTTTGGCCCTGTTGTCCCAAACTGCCCCAGCACTTCCCACATTGCTCAAAGTGGCTAGCTTTCATCCCAACACAGTTTATAGGGCCATACGGTACATAGTTTTCAAGTTACAGACTAAGCTAAGCAAAAGTGAACCAGGCCTTTTTACTGTGAAAATGGCACTTTGGGACTGTGAAAGTGACATTTTGGCCCTGTTGTCCCAAACTGCCCCAGCACTTCCCACATTGCTCAAAGTGGCTAGCTTTCATCCCAAACACAGTTTATAGGGCCATACGGTACATAGTTTTCAAGTTACAGACTAAGCTAAGCAAAAGTGAACCAGGCCTTTTTACTGTGAAAATGGCACTTTGGGACTGTGAAAGTGACATTTTGGCCCTGTTCGTTCCCTGTTGTCCCAAACTGCCCCAGCTCTTGCCACAATGCTCAAAGTGGCTAGCTTTCATCCCAACACAGTTTATAGGGCCATACGGTACATAGTTTTCAAGTTACAGACTAAGCTAAGCAAAAGTGAACCAGGCCTTTTTACTGTGAAAATGGCACTTTGGGACTGTGAAAGTGACATTTTGGCCCTGTTGTCCCAAACTGCCCAGCACTTCCCACACTGCTCAAAGTGGCTAGCTTTCATCCCAACACAGTTTATAGGGCCATACGGTACATAGTTTTCAAGTTACAGACTAAGCCAAGCAAAAGTGAACCAGGCCTTTTTACTGTGAAAATGGCACTTTGGGACTGTGAAAGTGACATTTTGGCCCTGTTGTCCCAAACTGCCCCAGCACTTCCCACATTGCTCAAAGTGGCTAGCTTTCATCCCAACACAGTTTATAGGGCCATACGGTACATAGTTTTCAAGTTACAGACTAAGCTAAGCAAAAGTGAACCAGGCCTTTTTACTGTGAAAATGGCACTTTGGGACTGTGAAAGTGACATTTTGGCCCTGTTGTCCCAAACTGCCCCAGCACTTCCCACATTGCTCAAAGTGGCTAGCTTTCATCCCAACACAGTTTATAGGGCCATACGGTACATAGTTTTCAAGTTACAGACTAAGCTAAGCAAAATGAATCTTTTTTTTTTACTGTGAAAACGGCACTTTGGGACTGTGAAAGTGACTTTTTGGCCCTGTTGTCCCAAACTGCCCCAGCACTTCCCACATTGCTCAAAGTGGCTAGCTTTCATCCCAACACAGTTTATAGGGCCATACGGTACATAGTTTTCAAGTTACAGACTAAGCTAAGCAAAAGTGAACCAGGCCTTTTTACTGTGAAAATGGCACTTTGGGACTGTGAAAGTGACATTTTGGCCCTGTTGTCCCAAACTGCCCCAGCACTTCCCACATTGCTCAAAGTGGCTAGCTTTCATCCCAACACAGTTTATAGGGCCATACGGTACATAGTTTTCAAGTTACAGACTAAGCTAAGCAAAAGTGAACCAGGCCTTTTTACTGTGAAAATGGCACTTTGGGACTGTGAAAGTGACATTTTGGCCCTGTTGTCCCAAACTGCCCCAGCACTTCCCACATTGCTCAAAGTGGCTAGCTTTCATCCCAACACAGTTTATAGGGCCATACGGTACATAGTTTTCAAGTTACAGACTAAGCTAAGCAAAAGTGAACCAGGCCTTTTTACTGTGAAAATGGCACTTTGGACTGTGAAAGTGACATTTTGGCCCTGTTGTCCCAAACTGCCCCAGCACTTCCCACATTGCTCAAAGTGGCTAGCTTTCATCCCAACACAGTTTATAGGGCCATACGGTACATAGTTTTCAAGTTACAGACTAAGCTAAGCAAAAGTGAACCAGGCCTTTTTACTGTGAAAATGGCACTTTGGGACTGTGAAAGTGACATTTTGGCCCTGTTCGTTCCCTGTTGTCCCAAACTGCCCCAGCTCTTGCCACAATGCTCAAAGTGGCTAGCTTTCATCCCAACACAGTTTATAGGGCCATACGGTACATAGTTTTCAAGTTACAGACTAAGCTAAGCAAAAGTGAACCAGGCCTTTTTACTGTGAAAATGGCACTTTGGGACTGTGAAAGTGACATTTTGGCCCTGTTGTCCCAAACTGCCCCAGCACTTCCCACATTGCTCAAAGTGGCTAGCTTTCATCCCAACACAGTTTATAGGGCCATACGGTACATAGTTTTCAAGTTACAGACTAAGCTAAGCAAAAGTGAACCAGGCCTTTTTACTGTGAAAATGGCACTTTGGGACTGTGAAAGTGACATTTTGGCCCTGTTGTCCCAAACTGCCCCAGCACTTCCCACATTGCTCAAAGTGGCTAGCTTTCATCCCAACACAGTTTATAGGGCCATACGGTACATAGTTTTCAAGTTACAGACAAAGCTAAGCAAAATGAATCTTTTTTTTTTTACTGTGAAAACGGCACTTTGGGACTGTGAAAGTGACATTTTGGCCCTGTTGTCCCAAACTGCCCCAGCACTTCCCACATTGCTCAAAGTGGCTAGCTTTCATCCCAACACAGTTTATAGGGCCATACGGTACATAGTTTTCAAGTTACAGACTAAGCTAAGCAAAATGAATCTGTTTTTTTTTACTGTGAAAATGGCACTTTGGGACTGTGAAAGTGACATTTTGGCCCTGTTGTCCCAAACTGCCCCAGCACTTCCCACATTGCTCAAAGTGGCTAGCTTTCATCCCAACACAGTTTATAGGGCCATACGGTACATAGTTTTCAAGTTACAGACTAAGCTAAGCAAAAGTGAACCAGGCCTTTTTACTGTGAAAATGGCACTTTGGGACTGTGAAAGTGACATTTTGGCCCTGTTGTCCCAAACTGCCCCAGCACTTCCCACATTGCTCAAAGTGGCTAGCTTTCATCCAACACAGTTTATAGGGCCATACGGTACATAGTTTTCAAGTTACAGACTAAGCTAAGCAAAATGAATCTGTTTTTTTTTTACTGTGAAAATGGCACTTTGGGACTGTGAAAGTGACATTTTGGCCCTGTTGTCCCAAACTGCCCCAGCACTTCCCACATTGCTCAAAGTGGCTAGCTTTCATCCCAACACAGTTTATAGGGCCATACGGTACATAGTTTTCAAGTTACAGACTAAGCTAAGCAAAAGTGAACCAGGCCTTTTTACTGTGAAAATGGCACTTTGGGACTGTGAAAGTGACATTTTGGCCCTGTTGTCCCAAACTGCCCCAGCACTTCCCACATTGCTCAAAGTGGCTAGCTTTCATCCCAACACAGTTTATAGGGCCATACGGTACATAGTTTTCAAGTTACAGACTAAGCTAAGCAAAAGTGAACCAGGCCTTTTTACTGTGAAAATGGCACTTTGGGACTGTGAAAGTGACATTTTGGCCCTGTTGTCCCAAACTGCCCCAGCACTTCCCACATTGCTCAAAGTGGCTAGCTTTCATCCCAACACAGTTTATAGGGCCATACGGTACATAGTTTTCAAGTTACAGACTAAGCTAAGCAAAATGAATCTTTTTTTTTTACTGTGAAAACGGCACTTTGGGACTGTGAAAGTGACATTTTGGCCCTGTTGTCCCAAACTGCCCCAGCACTTCCCACATTGCTCAAAGTGGCTAGCTTTCATCCCAACACAGTTTATAGGGCCATACGGTACATAGTTTTCAAGTTACAGACTAAGCTAAGCAAAAGTGAACCAGGCCTTTTTACTGTGAAAATGGCACTTTGGGACTGTGAAAGTGACATTTTGGCCCTGTTGTCCCAAACTGCCCCAGCACTTCCCACATTGCTCAAAGTGGCTAGCTTTCATCCCAACACAGTTTATAGGGCCATACGGTACATAGTTTTCAAGTTACAGACTAAGCTAAGCAAAAGTGAACCAGGCCTTTTTACTGTGAAAATGGCACTTTGGGACTGTGAAAGTGACATTTTGGCCCTGTTGTCCCAAACTGCCCCAGCACTTCCCACATTGCTCAAAGTGGCTAGCTTTCATCCCAACACAGTTTATAGGGCCATACGGTACATAGTTTTCAAGTTACAGACTAAGCTAAGCAAAAGTGAACCAGGCCTTTTTACTGTGAAAATGGCACTTTGGGACTGTGAAAGTGACATTTTGGCCCTGTTCGTTCCCTGTTGTCCCAAACTGCCCCAGCTCTTGCCACAATGCTCAAAGTGGCTAGCTTTCATCCCAACACAGTTTATAGGGCCATACGGTACATAGTTTTCAAGTTACAGACTAAGCTAAGCAAAAGTGAACCAGGCCTTTTTACTGTGAAAATGGCACTTTGGGACTGTGAAAGTGACATTTTGGCCCTGTTGTCCCAAACTGCCCCAGCACTTCCCACACTGCTCAAAGTGGCTAGCTTTCATCCCAACACAGTTTATAGGGCCATACGGTACATAGTTTTCAAGTTACAGACTAAGCTAAGCAAAAGTGAACCAGGCCTTTTTACTGTGAAAATGGCACTTTGGGACTGTGAAAGTGACATTTTGGCCCTGTTGTCCCAAACTGCCCCAGCACTTCCCACATTGCTCAAAGTGGCTAGCTTTCATCCCAACACAGTTTATAGGGCCATACGGTACATAGTTTTCAAGTTACAGACTAAGCTAAGCAAAATGAATCTTTTTTTTTTTACTGTGAAAACGGCACTTTGGGACTGTGAAAGTGACATTTTGGCCCTGTTGTCCCAAACTGCCCCAGCACTTCCCACATTGCTCAAAGTGGCTAGCTTTCATCCCAACACAGTTTATAGGGCCATACGGTACATAGTTTTCAAGTTACAGACTAAGCTAAGCAAAAGTGAACCAGGCCTTTTTACTGTGAAAATGGCACTTTGGGACTGTGAAAGTGACATTTTGGCCCTGTTGTCCCAAACTGCCCCAGCACTTCCCACATTGCTCAAAGTGGCTAGCTTTCATCCCAACACAGTTTATATGGCCATACGGTACATAGTTTTCAAGTTACAGACTAAGCTAAGCAAAAGTGAACCAGGCCTTTTTACTGTGAAAATGGCACTTTGGGACTGTGAAAGTGACATTTTGGCCCTGTTGTCCCAAACTGCCCCAGCACTTCCCACATTGCTCAAAGTGGCTAGCTTTCATCCCAACACAGTTTATAGGGCCATACGGTACATAGTTTTCAAGTTACAGACTAAGCTAAGCAAAAGTGAACCAGGCCTTTTTACTGTGAAAATGGCACTTTGGGACTGTGAAAGTGACATTTTGGCCCTGTTCGTTCCCTGTTGTCCCAAACTGCCCCAGCACTTCCCACATTGCTCAAAGTGGCTAGCTTTCATCCCAACACAGTTTATAGGGCCATACGGTACATAGTTTTCAAGTTACAGACTAAGCTAAGCAAAAGTGAACCAGGCCTTTTTACTGTGAAAATGGCACTTTGGGACTGTGAAAGTGACATTTTGGCCCTGTTGTCCCAAACTGCCCCAGCACTTCCCACATTGCTCAAAGTGGCTAGCTTTCATCCCAACACAGTTTATAGGGCCATACGGTACATAGTTTTCAAGTTACAGACAAAGCTAAGCAAAATGAATCTTTTTTTTTTTACTGTGAAAACGGCACTTTGGGACTGTGAAAGTGACATTTTGGCCCTGTTGTCCCAAACTGCCCCAGCACTTCCCACATTGCTCAAAGTGGCTAGCTTTCATCCCAACACAGTTTATAGGGCCATACGGTACATAGTTTTCAAGTTACAGACTAAGCTAAGCAAAATGAATCTGTTTTTTTTTACTGTGAAAATGGCACTTTGGGACTGTGAAAGTGACATTTTGGCCCTGTTGTCCCAAACTGCCCCAGCACTTCCCACATTGCTCAAAGTGGCTAGCTTTCATCCCAACACAGTTTATAGGGCCATACGGTACATAGTTTTCAAGTTACAGACTAAGCTAAGCAAAAGTGAACCAGGCCTTTTTACTGTGAAAATGGCACTTTGGGACTGTGAAAGTGACATTTTGGCCCTGTTGTCCCAAACTGCCCCAGCACTTCCCACATTGCTCAAAGTGGCTAGCTTTCATCCCAACACAGTTTATAGGGCCATACGGTACATAGTTTTCAAGTTACAGACTAAGCTAAGCAAAATTAATCTGTTTTTTTTTTACTGTGAAAATGGCACTTTGGGACTGTGAAAGTGACATTTTGGCCCTGTTGTCCCAAACTGCCCCAGCACTTCCCACATTGCTCAAAGTGGCTAGCTTTCATCCCAACACAGTTTATAGGGCCATACGGTACATAGTTTTCAAGTTACAGACTAAGCTAAGCAAAATTAACTTTTTTTTTTTACTGTGAAAACGGCACTTTGGGACTGTGAAAGTGACATTTTGGCCCTGTTGTCCCAAACTGCCCCAGCACTTCCCACATTGCTCAAAGTGGCTAGCTTTCATCCCAACACAGTTTATAGGGCCATACGGTACATAGTTTTCAAGTTACAGACTAAGCTAAGCAAAAGTGAACCAGGCCTTTTTACTGTGAAAATGGCACTTTGGGACTGTGAAAGTGACATTTTGGCCCTGTTGTCCCAAACTGCCCCAGCACTTCCCACATTGCTCAAAGTGGCTAGCTTTCATCCCAACACAGTTTATAGGGCCATACGGTACATAGTTTTCAAGTTACAGACTAAGCTAAGCAAAATGAATCTTTTTTTTTTACTGTGAAAACGGCACTTTGGGACTGTGAAAGTGACATTTTGGCCCTGTTGTCCAAAACTGCCCCAGCACTTCCCACATTGCTCAAAGTGGCTAGCTTTCATCCCAACACAGTTTATAGGGCCATACGGTACATAGTTTTCAAGTTACAGACTAAGCTAAGCAAAATGAATCTGTTTTTTTTTACTGTGAAAATGGCACTTTGGGACTGTGAAAGTGACATTTTGGCCCTGTTGTCCCAAACTGCCCCAGCACTTCCCACATTGCTCAAAGTGGCTAGCTTTCATCCCAACACAGTTTATAGGGCCATACGGTACATAGTTTTCAAGTTACAGACTAAGCTAAGCAAAAGTGAACCAGGCCTTTTTACTGTGAAAATGGCACTTTGGGACTGTGAAAGTGACATTTTGGCCCTGTTGTCCCAAACTGCCCCAGCACTTCCCACATTGCTCAAAGTGGCTAGCTTTCATCCCAACACAGTTTATAGGGCCATACGGTACATAGTTTTCAAGTTACAGACTAAGCTAAGCAAAATTAATCTGTTTTTTTTTACTGTGAAAATGGCACTTTGGGACTGTGAAAGTGACATTTTGGCCCTGTTGTCCCAAACTGCCCCAGCACTTCCCACATTGCTCAAAGTGGCTAGCTTTCATCCCAACACAGTTTATAGGGCCATACGGTACATAGTTTTCAAGTTACAGACTAAGCTAAGCAAAAGTGAACCAGGCCTTTTTACTGTGAAAATGGCACTTTGGGACTGTGAAAGTGACATTTTGGCCCTGTTGTCCCAAACTGCCCCAGCACTTCCCACATTGCTCAAAGTGGCTAGCTTTCATCCCAACACAGTTTATAGGGCCATACGGTACATAGTTTTCAAGTTACAGACTAAGCTAAGCAAAATGAATCTTTTTTTTTTTACTGTGAAAACGGCACTTTGGGACTGTGAAAGTGACATTTTGGCCCTGTTGTCCCAAACTGCCCCAGCACTTCCCACATTGCTCAAAGTGGCTAGCTTTCATCCCAACACAGTTTATAGGGCCATACGGTACATAGTTTTCAAGTTACAGACTAAGCTAAGCAAAAGTGAACCAGGCCTTTTTACTGTGAAAATGGCACTTTGGGACTGTGAAAGTGACATTTTGGCCCTGTTGTCCCAAACTGCCCCAGCACTTCCCACATTGCTCAAAGTGGCTAGCTTTCATCCCAACACAGTTTATAGGGCCATACGGTACATAGTTTTCAAGTTACAGACTAAGCTAAGCAAAAGTGAACCAGGCCTTTTTACTGTGAAAATGGCACTTTGGGACTGTGAAAGTGACATTTTGGCCCTGTTGTCCCAAACTGCCCCAGCACTTCCCACATTGCTCAAAGTGGCTAGCTTTCATCCCAACACAGTTTATAGGGCCATACGGTACATAGTTTTCAAGTTACAGACTAAGCTAAGCAAAAGTGAACCAGGCCTTTTTACTGTGAAAATGGCACTTTGGGACTGTGAAAGTGACATTTTGGCCCTGTTGTCCCAAACTGCCCCAGCACTTCCCACATTGCTCAAAGTGGCTAGCTTTCATCCCAACACAGTTTATAGGGCCATACGGTACATAGTTTTCAAGTTACAGACTAAGCTAAGCAAAAGTGAACCAGGCCTTTTTACTGTGAAAATGGCACTTTGGGACTGTGAAAGTGACATTTTGGCCCTGTTCGTTCCCTGTTGTCCCAAACTGCCCCAGCTCTTGCCACAATGCTCAAAGTGGCTAGCTTTCATCCCAACACAGTTTATAGGGCCATACGGTACATAGTTTTCAAGTTACAGACTAAGCTAAGCAAAAGTGAACCAGGCCTTTTTACTGTGAAAATGGCACTTTGGGACTGTGAAAGTGACATTTTGGCCCTGTTGTCCCAAACTGCCCCAGCACTTCCCACACTGCTCAAAGTGGCTAGCTTTCATCCCAACACAGTTTATAGGGCCATACGGTACATAGTTTTCAAGTTACAGACTAAGCTAAGCAAAAGTGAACCAGGCCTTTTTACTGTGAAAATGGCACTTTGGGACTGTGAAAGTGACATTTTGGCCCTGTTGTCCCAAACTGCCCCAGCACTTCCCACATTGCTCAAAGTGGCTAGCTTTCATCCCAACACAGTTTATAGGGCCATACGGTACATAGTTTTCAAGTTACAGACTAAGCTAAGCAAAAGTGAACCAGGCCTTTTTACTGTGAAAATGGCACTTCGGGACTGTGAAAGTGACATTTTGGCCCTGTTGTCCCAAACTGCCCCAGCACTTCCCACATTGCTCAAAGTGGCTAGCTTTCATCCCAACACAGTTTATAGGGCCATACGGTACATAGTTTTCAAGTTACAGACTAAGCTAAGCAAAATGAATCTTTTTTTTTTACTGTGAAAACGGCACTTTGGGACTGTGAAAGTGACATTTTGGCCCTGTTGTCCCAAACTGCCCCAGCACTTCCCACATTGCTCAAAGTGGCTAGCTTTCATCCCAACACAGTTTATAGGGCCATACGGTACATAGTTTTCAAGTTACAGACTAAGCTAAGCAAAAGTGAACCAGGCCTTTTTACTGTGAAAATGGCACTTTGGGACTGTGAAAGTGACATTTTGGCCCTGTTGTCCCAAACTGCCCCAGCACTTCCCACATTGCTCAAAGTGGCTAGCTTTCATCCCAACACAGTTTATAGGGCCATACGGTACATAGTTTTCAAGTTACAGACTAAGCTAAGCAAAAGTGAACCAGGCCTTTTTACTGTGAAAATGGCACTTTGGGACTGTGAAAGTGACATTTTGGCCCTGTTGTCCCAAACTGCCCCAGCACTTCCCACATTGCTCAAAGTGGCTAGCTTTCATCCCAACACAGTTTATAGGGCCATACGGTACATAGTTTTCAAGTTACAGACTAAGCTAAGCAAAAGTGAACCAGGCCTTTTTACTGTGAAAATGGCACTTTGGGACTGTGAAAGTGACATTTTGGCCCTGTTCGTTCCCTGTTGTCCCAAACTGCCCCAGCTCTTGCCACAATGCTCAAAGTGGCTAGCTTTCATCCCAACACAGTTTATAGGGCCATACGGTACATAGTTTTCAAGTTACAGACTAAGCTAAGCAAAAGTGAACCAGGCCTTTTTACTGTGAAAATGGCACTTTGGGACTGTGAAAGTGACATTTTGGCCCTGTTGTCCCAAACTGCCCCAGCACTTCCCACACTGCTCAAAGTGGCTAGCTTTCATCCCAACACAGTTTATAGGGCCATACGGTACATAGTTTTCAAGTTACAGACTAAGCTAAGCAAAAGTGAACCAGGCCTTTTTACTGTGAAAATGGCACTTTGGGACTGTGAAAGTGACATTTTGGCCCTGTTGTCCCAAACTGCCCCAGCACTTCCCACATTGCTCAAAGTGGCTAGCTTTCATCCCAACACAGTTTATAGGGCCATACGGTACATAGTTTTCAAGTTACAGACTAAGCTAAGCAAAAGTGAACCAGGCCTTTTTACTGTGAAAATGGCACTTTGGGACTGTGAAAGTGACATTTTGGCCCTGTTGTCCCAAACTGCCCCAGCACTTCCCACATTGCTCAAAGTGGCTAGCTTTCATCCCAACACAGTTTATAGGGCCATACGGTACATAGTTTTCAAGTTACAGACTAAGCTAAGCAAAAGTGAACCAGGCCTTTTTACTGTGAAAATGGCACTTTGGGACTGTGAAAGTGACATTTTGGCCCTGTTCGTTCCCTGTTGTCCCAAACTGCCCCAGCTCTTGCCACAATGCTCAAAGTGGCTAGCTTTCATCCCAACACAGTTTATAGGGCCATACGGTACATAGTTTTCAAGTTACAGACTAAGCTAAGCAAAAGTGAACCAGGCCTTTTTACTGTGAAAATGGCACTTTGGGACTGTGAAAGTGACATTTTGGCCCTGTTGTCCCAAACTGCCCCAGCACTTCCCACATTGCTCAAAGTGGCTAGCTTTCATCCCAACACAGTTTATAGGGCCATACGGTACATAGTTTTCAAGTTACAGACTAAGCTAAGCAAAAGTGAACCAGGCCTTTTTACTGTGAAAATGGCACTTTGGGACTGTGAAAGTGACATTTTGGCCCTGTTGTCCCAAACTGCCCCAGCACTTCCCACATTGCTCAAAGTGGCTAGCTTTCATCCCAACACAGTTTATAGGGCCATACGGTACATAGTTTTCAAGTTACAGACAAAGCTAAGCAAAATGAATCTTTTTTTTTTTACTGTGAAAACGGCACTTTGGGACTGTGAAAGTGACATTTTGGCCCTGTTGTCCCAAACTGCCCCAGCACTTCCCACATTGCTCAAAGTGGCTAGCTTTCATCCCAACACAGTTTATAGGGCCATACGGTACATAGTTTTCAAGTTACAGACTAAGCTAAGCAAAATGAATCTGTTTTTTTTTACTGTGAAAATGGCACTTTGGGACTGTGAAAGTGACATTTTGGCCCTGTTGTCCCAAACTGCCCCAGCACTTCCCACATTGCTCAAAGTGGCTAGCTTTCATCCCAACACAGTTTATAGGGCCATACGGTACATAGTTTTCAAGTTACAGACTAAGCTAAGCAAAAGTGAACCAGGCCTTTTTACTGTGAAAATGGCACTTTGGGACTGTGAAAGTGACATTTTGGCCCTGTTGTCCCAAACTGCCCCAGCACTTCCCACATTGCTCAAAGTGGCTAGCTTTCATCCCAACACAGTTTATAGGGCCATACGGTACATAGTTTTCAAGTTACAGACTAAGCTAAGCAAAATGAATCTGTTTTTTTTTACTGTGAAAATGGCACTTTGGGACTGTGAAAGTGACATTTTGGCCCTGTTGTCCCAAACTGCCCCAGCACTTCCCACATTGCTCAAAGTGGCTAGCTTTCATCCCAACACAGTTTATAGGGCCATACGGTACATAGTTTTCAAGTTACAGACTAAGCTAAGCAAAAGTGAACCAGGCCTTTTTACTGTGAAAATGGCACTTTGGGACTGTGAAAGTGACATTTTGGCCCTGTTGTCCCAAACTGCCCCAGCACTTCCCACATTGCTCAAAGTGGCTAGCTTTCATCCCAACACAGTTTATAGGGCCATACGGTACATAGTTTTCAAGTTACAGACTAAGCTAAGCAAAAGTGAACCAGGCCTTTTTACTGTGAAAATGGCACTTTGGGACTGTGAAAGTGACATTTTGGCCCTGTTGTCCCAAACTGCCCCAGCACTTCCCACATTGCTCAAAGTGGCTAGCTTTCATCCCAACACAGTTTATAGGGCCATACGGTACATAGTTTTCAAGTTACAGACTAAGCTAAGCAAAATGAATCTTTTTTTTTTTACTGTGAAAACGGCACTTTGGGACTGTGAAAGTGACATTTTGGCCCTGTTGTCCCAAACTGCCCCAGCACTTCCCACATTGCTCAAAGTGGCTAGCTTTCATCCCAACACAGTTTATAGGGCCATACGGTACATAGTTTTCAAGTTACAGACTAAGCTAAGCAAAAGTGAACCAGGCCTTTTTACTGTGAAAATGGCACTTTGGGACTGTGAAAGTGACATTTTGGCCCTGTTGTCCCAAACTGCCCCAGCACTTCCCACATTGCTCAAAGTGGCTAGCTTTCATCCCAACACAGTTTATAGGGCCATACGGTACATAGTTTTCAAGTTACAGACTAAGCTAAGCAAAAGTGAACCAGGCCTTTTTACTGTGAAAATGGCACTTTGGGACTGTGAAAGTGACATTTTGGCCCTGTTGTCCCAAACTGCCCCAGCACTTCCCACATTGCTCAAAGTGGCTAGCTTTCATCCCAACACAGTTTATAGGGCCATACGGTACATAGTTTTCAAGTTACAGACTAAGCTAAGCAAAAGTGAACCAGGCCTTTTTACTGTGAAAATGGCACTTTGGGACTGTGAAAGTGACATTTTGGCCCTGTTCGTTCCCTGTTGTCCCAAACTGCCCCAGCTCTTGCCACAATGCTCAAAGTGGCTAGCTTTCATCCCAACACAGTTTATAGGGCCATACGGTACATAGTTTTCAAGTTACAGACTAAGCTAAGCAAAAGTGAACCAGGCCTTTTTACTGTGAAAATGGCACTTTGGGACTGTGAAAGTGACATTTTGGCCCTGTTGTCCCAAACTGCCCCAGCACTTCCCACACTGCTCAAAGTGGCTAGCTTTCATCCCAACACAGTTTATAGGGCCATACGGTACATAGTTTTCAAGTTACAGACTAAGCTAAGCAAAAGTGAACCAGGCCTTTTTACTGTGAAAATGGCACTTTGGGACTGTGAAAGTGACATTTTGGCCCTGTTGTCCCAAACTGCCCCAGCACTTCCCACATTGCTCAAAGTGGCTAGCTTTCATCCCAACACAGTTTATAGGGCCATACGGTACATAGTTTTCAAGTTACAGACTAAGCTAAGCAAAAGTGAACCAGGCCTTTTTACTGTGAAAATGGCACTTTGGGACTGTGAAAGTGACATTTTGGCCCTGTTGTCCCAAACTGCCCCAGCACTTCCCACATTGCTCAAAGTGGCTAGCTTTCATCCCAACACAGTTTATAGGGCCATACGGTACATAGTTTTCAAGTTACAGACTAAGCTAAGCAAAATGAATCTTTTTTTTTTTACTGTGAAAACGGCACTTTGGGACTGTGAAAGTGACATTTTGGCCCTGTTGTCCCAAACTGCCCCAGCACTTCCCACATTGCTCAAAGTGGCTAGCTTTCATCCCAACACAGTTTATAGGGCCATACGGTACATAGTTTTCAAGTTACAGACTAAGCTAAGCAAAAGTGAACCAGGCCTTTTTACTGTGAAAATGGCACTTTGGGACTGTGAAAGTGACATTTTGGCCCTGTTGTCCCAAACTGCCCCAGCACTTCCCACATTGCTCAAAGTGGCTAGCTTTCATCCCAACACAGTTTATAGGGCCATACGGTACATAGTTTTCAAGTTACAGACTAAGCTAAGCAAAAGTGAACCAGGCCTTTTTACTGTGAAAATGGCACTTTGGGACTGTGAAAGTGACATTTTGGCCCTGTTGTCCCAAACTGCCCCAGCACTTCCCACATTGCTCAAAGTGGCTAGCTTTCATCCCAACACAGTTTATAGGGCCATACGGTACATAGTTTTCAAGTTACAGACTAAGCTAAGCAAAAGTGAACCAGGCCTTTTTACTGTGAAAATGGCACTTTGGGACTGTGAAAGTGACATTTTGGCCCTGTTCGTTCCCTGTTGTCCCAAACTGCCCCAGCTCTTGCCACAATGCTCAAAGTGGCTAGCTTTCATCCCAACACAGTTTATAGGGCCATACGGTACATAGTTTTCAAGTTACAGACTAAGCTAAGCAAAAGTGAACCAGGCCTTTTTACTGTGAAAATGGCACTTTGGGACTGTGAAAGTGACATTTTGGCCCTGTTGTCCCAAACTGCCCCAGCACTTCCCACACTGCTCAAAGTGGCTAGCTTTCATCCCAACACAGTTTATAGGGCCATACGGTACATAGTTTTCAAGTTACAGACTAAGCTAAGCAAAAGTGAACCAGGCCTTTTTACTGTGAAAATGGCACTTTGGGACTGTGAAAGTGACATTTTGGCCCTGTTGTCCCAAACTGCCCCAGCACTTCCCACATTGCTCAAAGTGGCTAGCTTTCATCCCAACACAGTTTATAGGGCCATACGGTACATAGTTTTCAAGTTACAGACTAAGCTAAGCAAAAGTGAACCAGGCCTTTTTACTGTGAAAATGGCACTTTGGGACTGTGAAAGTGACATTTTGGCCCTGTTGTCCCAAACTGCCCCAGCACTTCCCACATTGCTCAAAGTGGCTAGCTTTCATCCCAACACAGTTTATAGGGCCATACGGTACATAGTTTTCAAGTTACAGACTAAGCTAAGCAAAATGAATCTTTTTTTTTTTACTGTGAAAACGGCACTTTGGGACTGTGAAAGTGACATTTTGGCCCTGTTGTCCCAAACTGCCCCAGCACTTCCCACATTGCTCAAAGTGGCTAGCTTTCATCCCAACACAGTTTATAGGGCCATACGGTACATAGTTTTCAAGTTACAGACTAAGCTAAGCAAAAGTGAACCAGGCCTTTTTACTGTGAAAATGGCACTTTGGGACTGTGAAAGTGACATTTTGGCCCTGTTGTCCCAAACTGCCCCAGCACTTCCCACATTGCTCAAAGTGGCTAGCTTTCATCCCAACACAGTTTATAGGGCCATACGGTACATAGTTTTCAAGTTACAGACTAAGCTAAGCAAAAGTGAACCAGGCCTTTTTACTGTGAAAATGGCACTTTGGGACTGTGAAAGTGACATTTTGGCCCTGTTGTCCCAAACTGCCCCAGCACTTCCCACATTGCTCAAAGTGGCTAGCTTTCATCCCAACACAGTTTATAGGGCCATACGGTACATAGTTTTCAAGTTACAGACTAAGCTAAGCAAAAGTGAACCAGGCCTTTTTACTGTGAAAATGGCACTTTGGGACTGTGAAAGTGACATTTTGGCCCTGTTGTCCCAAACTGCCCCAGCACTTCCCACATTGCTCAAAGTGGCTAGCTTTCATCACAACACAGTTTATAGGGCCATACGGTACATAGTTTTCAAGTTACAGACTAAGCTAAGCAAAAGTGAACCAGGCCTTTTTACTGTGAAAATGGCACTTTGGGACTGTGAAAGTGACATTTTGGCCCTGTTCGTTCCCTGTTGTCCCAAACTGCCCCAGCTCTTGCCACAATGCTCAAAGTGGCTAGCTTTCATCCCAACACAGTTTATAGGGCCATACGGTACATAGTTTTCAAGTTACAGACTAAGCTAAGCAAAAGTGAACCAGGCCTTTTTACTGTGAAAATGGCACTTTGGGACTGTGAAAGTGACATTTTGGCCCTGTTGTCCCAAACTGCCCCAGCACTTCCCACATTGCTCAAAGTGGCTAGCTTTCATCCCAACACAGTTTATAGGGCCATACGGTACATAGTTTTCAAGTTACAGACTAAGCTAAGCAAAAGTGAACCAGGCCTTTTTACTGTGAAAATGGCACTTTGGGACTGTGAAAGTGACATTTTGGCCCTGTTGTCCCAAACTGCCCCAGCACTTCCCACATTGCTCAAAGTGGCTAGCTTTCATCCCAACACAGTTTATAGGGCCATACGGTACATAGTTTTCAAGTTACAGACAAAGCTAAGCAAAATGAATCTTTTTTTTTTACTGTGAAAACGGCACTTTGGGACTGTGAAAGTGACATTTTGGCCCTGTTGTCCCAAACTGCCCCAGCACTTCCCACATTGCTCAAAGTGGCTAGCTTTCATCCCAACACAGTTTATAGGGCCATACGGTACATAGTTTTCAAGTTACAGACTAAGCTAAGCAAAATGAATCTGTTTTTTTTTACTGTGAAAATGGCACTTTGGGACTGTGAAAGTGACATTTTGGCCCTGTTGTCCCAAACTGCCCCAGCACTTCCCACATTGCTCAAAGTGGCTAGCTTTCATCCCAACACAGTTTATAGGGCCATACGGTACATAGTTTTCAAGTTACAGACTAAGCTAAGCAAAAGTGAACCAGGCCTTTTTACTGTGAAAATGGCACTTTGGGACTGTGAAAGTGACATTTTGGCCCTGTTGTCCCAAACTGCCCCAGCACTTCCCACATTGCTCAAAGTGGCTAGCTTTCATCCCAACACAGTTTATAGGGCCATACGGTACATAGTTTTCAAGTTACAGACTAAGCTAAGCAAAATGAATCTGTTTTTTTTTTACTGTGAAAATGGCACTTTGGGACTGTGAAAGTGACATTTTGGCCCTGTTGTCCCAAACTGCCCCAGCACTTCCCACATTGCTCAAAGTGGCTAGCTTTCATCCCAACACAGTTTATAGGGCCATACGGTACATAGTTTTCAAGTTACAGACTAAGCTAAGCAAAAGTGAACCAGGCCTTTTTACTGTGAAAATGGCACTTTGGGACTGTGAAAGTGACATTTTGGCCCTGTTGTCCCAAACTGCCCCAGCACTTCCCACATTGCTCAAAGTGGCTAGCTTTCATCCCAACACAGTTTATAGGGCCATACGGTACATAGTTTTCAAGTTACAGACTAAGCTAAGCAAAAGTGAACCAGGCCTTTTTACTGTGAAAATGGCACTTTGGGACTGTGAAAGTGACATTTTGGCCCTGTTGTCCCAAACTGCCCCAGCACTTCCCACATTGCTCAAAGTGGCTAGCTTTCATCCCAACACAGTTTATAGGGCCATACGGTACATAGTTTTCAAGTTACAGACTAAGCTAAGCAAAATGAATCTTTTTTTTTTTACTGTGAAAACGGCACTTTGGGACTGTGAAAGTGACATTTTGGCCCTGTTGTCCCAAACTGCCCCAGCACTTCCCACATTGCTCAAAGTGGCTAGCTTTCATCCCAACACAGTTTATAGGGCCATACGGTACATAGTTTTTCAAGTTACAGACTAAGCTAAGCAAAAGTGAACCAGGCCTTTTTACTGTGAAAATGGCACTTTGGGACTGTGAAAGTGACATTTTGGCCCTGTTGTCCCAAACTGCCCCAGCACTTCCCACATTGCTCAAAGTGGCTAGCTTTCATCCCAACACAGTTTATAGGGCCATACGGTACATAGTTTTCAAGTTACAGACTAAGCTAAGCAAAAGTGAACCAGGCCTTTTTACTGTGAAAATGGCACTTTGGGACTGTGAAAGTGACATTTTGGCCCTGTTGTCCCAAACTGCCCCAGCACTTCCCACATTGCTCAAAGTGGCTAGCTTTCATCCCAACACAGTTTATAGGGCCATACGGTACATAGTTTTCAAGTTACAGACTAAGCTAAGCAAAAGTGAACCAGGCCTTTTTACTGTGAAAATGGCACTTTGGGACTGTGAAAGTGACATTTTGGCCCTGTTCGTTCCCTGTTGTCCCAAACTGCCCCAGCTCTTGCCACAATGCTCAAAGTGGCTAGCTTTCATCCCAACACAGTTTATAGGGCCATACGGTACATAGTTTTCAGTTACAGACTAAGCTAAGCAAAAGTGAACAGGCCTTTTTACTGTGAAAATGGCACTTTGGGACTGTGAAAGTGACATTTTGGCCCTGTTGTCCCAAACTGCCCCAGCACTTCCCACACTGCTCAAAGTGGCTAGCTTTCATCCAACACAGTTTATAGGGCCATACGGTACATAGTTTTCAAGTTACAGACTAAGCTAAGCAAAAGTGAACCAGGCCTTTTTACTGTGAAAATGGCACTTTGGGACTGTGAAAGTGACATTTTGGCCCTGTTGTCCCAAACTGCCCCAGCACTTCCCACATTGCTCAAAGTGGCTAGCTTTCATCCCAACACAGTTTATAGGGCCATACGGTACATAGTTTTCAAGTTACAGACTAAGCTAAGCAAAAGTGAACCAGGCCTTTTTACTGTGAAAATGGCACTTTGGACTGTGAAAGTGACATTTTGGCCCTGTTGTCCCAAACTGCCCCAGCACTTCCCACATTGCTCAAAGTGGCTAGCTTTCATCCCAACACAGTTTATAGGGCCATACGGTACATAGTTTTCAAGTTACAGACTAAGCTAAGCAAAATGAATCTTTTTTTTTTACTGTGAAAACGGCACTTTGGGACTGTGAAAGTGACATTTTGGCCCTGTTGTCCCAAACTGCCCCAGCACTTCCCACATTGCTCAAAGTGGCTAGCTTTCATCCCAACACAGTTTATAGGGCCATACGGTACATAGTTTTCAAGTTACAGACTAAGCTAAGCAAAAGTGAACCAGGCCTTTTTACTGTGAAAATGGCACTTTGGGACTGTGAAAGTGACATTTTGGCCCTGTTGTCCCAAACTGCCCCAGCACTTCCCACATTGCTCAAAGTGGCTAGCTTTCATCCCAACACAGTTTATAGGGCCATACGGTACATAGTTTTCAAGTTACAGACTAAGCTAAGCAAAAGTGAACCAGGCCTTTTTACTGTGAAAATGGCACTTTGGGACTGTGAAAGTGACATTTTGGCCCTGTTGTCCCAAACTGCCCCAGCACTTCCCACATTGCTCAAAGTGGCTAGCTTTCATCCCAACACAGTTTATAGGGCCATACGGTACATAGTTTTCAAGTTACAGACTAAGCTAAGCAAAAGTGAACCAGGCCTTTTTACTGTGAAAATGGCACTTTGGGACTGTGAAAGTGACATTTTGGCCCTGTTGTCCCAAACTGCCCCAGCACTTCCCACATTGCTCAAAGTGGCTAGCTTTCATCCCAACACAGTTTATAGGGCCATACGGTACATAGTTTTCAAGTTACAGACTAAGCTAAGCAAAAGTGAACCAGGCCTTTTTACTGTGAAAATGGCACTTTGGGACTGTGAAAGTGACATTTTGGCCCTGTTCGTTCCCTGTTGTCCCAAACTGCCCCAGCTCTTGCCACAATGCTCAAAGTGGCTAGCTTTCATCCAACACAGTTTATAGGGCCATACGGTACATAGTTTTCAAGTTACAGACTAAGCTAAGCAAAAGTGAACCAGGCCTTTTTACTGTGAAAATGGCACTTTGGGACTGTGAAAGTGACATTTTGGCCCTGTTGTCCCAAACTGCCCAGCACTTCCACATTGCTCAAAGTGGCTAGCTTTCATCCCAACACAGTTTATAGGGCCATACGGTACATAGTTTTCAAGTTACAGACTAAGCTAAGCAAAAGTGAACCAGGCCTTTTTACTGTGAAAATGGCACTTGGGACTGTGAAAGTGACATTTTGGCCCTGTTGTCCCAAACTGCCCCAGCACTTCCCACATTGCTCAAAGTGGCTAGCTTTCATCCCAACACAGTTTATAGGGCCATACGGTACATAGTTTTCAAGTTACAGACTAAGCTAAGCAAAAGTGAACCAGGCCTTTTTACTGTGAAAATGGCACTTTGGGACTGTGGAAAGTGACATTTTGGCCCTGTTGTCCCAAACTGCCCAGCACTTCCCACATTGCTCAAAGTGGCTAGCTTTCATCCCAACACAGTTTATAGGGCCATACGGTACATAGTTTTCAAGTTACAGACTAAGCTAAGCAAAAGTGAACCAGGCCTTTTTACTGTGAAAATGGCACTTTGGGACTGTGAAAGTGACATTTTGGCCCTGTTGTCCCAAACTGCCCCAGCACTTCCCACATTGCTCAAAGTGGCTAGCTTTCATCCCAACACAGTTTATAGGGCCATACGGTACATAGTTTTCAAGTTACAGACTAAGCTAAGCAAAAGTGAACCAGGCCTTTTTACTGTGAAATGGCACTTTGGGACTGTGAAAGTGACATTTTGGCCCTGTTGTCCCAAACTGCCCCAGCAC
This sequence comes from Protomyctophum bolini, assembly GCF_963924005.1. Taxonomy (NCBI): domain Eukaryota; kingdom Metazoa; phylum Chordata; class Actinopteri; order Myctophiformes; family Myctophidae; genus Protomyctophum; species Protomyctophum bolini. The sequence goes on along the minus strand of NW_027665702.1, from coordinate 40,205 downwards.
TTCCCACATTGCTCAAAGTGGCTAGCTTTCATCCCAACACAGTTTATAGGGCCATACGGTACATAGTTTTCAAGTTACAGACTAAGCTAAGCAAAAGTGAACCAGGCCTTTTTACTGTGAAAATGGCACTTTGGGACTGTGAAAGTGACATTTTGGCCTGTTGTCCCCAAACTGCCCCAGCACTTCCCACATTGCTCAAAGTGGCTAGCTTTCATCCCAACACAGTTTATAGGGCCATACGGTACATAGTTTTCAAGTTACAGACTAAGCTAAGCAAAATGAATCTTTTTTTTTTTACTGTGAAAACGGCACTTTGGGACTGTGAAAGTGACATTTTGGCCCTGTTGTCCCAAACTGCCCCAGCACTTCCCACATTGCTCAAAGTGGCTAGCTTTCATCCCAACACAGTTTATAGGGCCATACGGTACATAGTTTTCAAGTTACAGACTAAGCTAAGCAAAAGTGAACCAGGCCTTTTTACTGTGAAAATGGCACTTTGGGACTGTGAAAGTGACATTTTGGCCCTGTTGTCCCAAACTGCCCAGCACTTCCCACATTGCTCAAAGTGGCTAGCTTTCATCCCAAACACAGTTTATAGGGCCATACGGTACATAGTTTTCAAGTTACAGACTAAGCTAAGCAAAATGAATCTTTTTTTTTTTACTGTGAAAACGGCACTTTGGGACTGTGAAAGTGACATTTTGGCCTGTTGTCCCAAACTGCCCCAGCACTTCCCACATTGCTCAAAGTGGCTAGCTTTCATCCCAACACAGTTTATAGGGCCATACGGTACATAGTTTTCAAGTTACAGACTAAGCTAAGCAAAAGTGAACCAGGCCTTTTTACTGTGAAAATGGCACTTTGGGACTGTGAAAGTGACATTTTGGCCCTGTTGTCCAAACTGCCCCAGCACTTCCCCACATTGCTCAAAGTGGCTAGCTTTCATCCCAACACAGTTTATAGGCCATACGGTACATAGTTTTCAAGTTACAGACTAAGCTAAGCAAAAGTGAACCAGGCCTTTTTACTGTGAAATGGCACTTTGGGACTGTGAAAGTGACATTTTGGCCCTGTTGTCCCAAACTGCCCCAGCACTTCCCACATTGCTCAAAGTGGCTAGCTTTCATCCCAACACCGTTTATAGGGCCATACGGTACATAGTTTTCAAGTTACAGACTAAGCTAAGCAAAAGTGAACCAGGCCTTTTTACTGTGAAAATGGCACTTTGGGACTGTGAAAGTGACATTTTGGCCCTGTTGTCCCAAACTGCCCAGCACTTCCCACATTGCTCAAAGTGGCTAGCTTTCATCCCAACACAGTTTATAGGGCCATACGGTACATAGTTTTCAAGTTACAGACTAAGCTAAGCAAAAGTGAACCAGGCCTTTTACTGTGAAAATGGCACTTTGGGACTGTGAAAGTGACATTTTGGCCCTGTTCGTTCCCTGTTGTCCCAAACTGCCCCAGCTCTTGCCACAATGCTCAAAGTGGCTAGCTTTCATCCCAACACAGTTTATAGGGCCATACGGTACATAGTTTTCAAGTTACAGACTAAGCTAAGCAAAAGTGAACCAGGCCTTTTTACTGTGAAAATGGCACTTTGGGACTGTGAAAGTGACATTTTGGCCCTGTTGTCCCAAACTGCCCCAGCACTTCCCACACTGCTCAAAGTGGCTAGCTTTCATCCAACACAGTTTATAGGGCCATACGGTACATAGTTTTCAAGTTACAGACTAAGCTAAGCAAAAGTGAACCAGGCCTTTTTACTGTGAAAATGGCACTTTGGGACTGTGAAAGTGACATTTTGGCCCTGTTGTCCCAAACTGCCCCGTTGTCCCAAACTGCCCCAGCACTTCCCACATTGCTCAAAGTGGCTAGCTTTCATCCCAACACAGTTTATAGGGCCATACGGTACATAGTTTTCAAGTTACAGACTAAGCTAAGCAAAAGTGAACCAGGCCTTTTTACTGTGAAAATGGCACTTTGGGACTGTGAAAGTGACATTTTGGCCCTGTTGTCCCAAACTGCCCCAGCACTTCCCACATTGCTCAAAGTGGCTAGCTTTCATCCCAACACAGTTTATAGGGCCATACGGTACATAGTTTTCAAGTTACAGACTAAGCTAAGCAAAAGTGAACCAGGCCTTTTTACTGTGAAAATGGCACTTTGGGACTGTGAAAGTGACATTTTGGCCCTGTTGTCCCAAACTGCCCCAGCACTTCCCACATTGCTCAAAGTGGCTAGCTTTCATCCCAACACAGTTTATAGGGCCATACGGTACATAGTTTTCAAGTTACAGACTAAGCTAAGCAAAAGTGAACCAGGCCTTTTTACTGTGAAAATGGCACTTTGGGACTGTGAAAGTGACATTTTGGCCCTGTTGTCCCAAACTGCCCCAGCACTTCCCACATTGCTCAAAGTGGCTAGCTTTCATCCCAACACAGTTTATAGGGCCATACGGTACATAGTTTTCAAGTTACAGACTAAGCTAAGCAAAAGTGAACCAGGCCTTTTTACTGTGAAAATGGCACTTTGGGACTGTGAAAGTGACATTTTGGCCCTGTTGTCCCAAACTGCCCCAGCACTTCCCACATTGCTCAAAGTGGCTAGCTTTCATCCCAACACAGTTTATAGGGCCATACGGTACATAGTTTTCAAGTTACAGACTAAGCTAAGCAAAAGTGAACCAGGCCTTTTTACTGTGAAAATGGCACTTTGGGACTGTGAAAGTGACATTTTGGCCCTGTTGTCCCAAACTGCCCCAGCACTTCCCACATTGCTCAAAGTGGCTAGCTTTCATCCCAACACAGTTTATAGGGCCATACGGTACATAGTTTTCAAGTTACAGACTAAGCTAAGCAAAAGTGAACCAGGCCTTTTTACTGTGAAAATGGCACTTTGGGACTGTGAAAGTGACATTTTGGCCCTGTTGTCCCAAACTGCCCCAGCACTTCCCACATTGCTCAAAGTGGCTAGCTTTCATCCCAACACAGTTTATAGGGCCATACGGTACATAGTTTTCAAGTTACAGACTAAGCTAAGCAAAAGTGAACCAGGCCTTTTTACTGTGAAAATGGCACTTTGGGACTGTGAAAGTGACATTTTGGCCCTGTTCGTTCCCTGTTGTCCCAAACTGCCCCAGCTCTTGCCACAATGCTCAAAGTGGCTAGCTTTCATCCCAACACAGTTTATAGGGCCATACGGTACATAGTTTTCAAGTTACAGACTAAGCTAAGCAAAAGTGAACCAGGCCTTTTTACTGTGAAAATGGCACTTTGGGACTGTGAAAGTGACATTTTGGCCCTGTTGTCCCAAACTGCCCCAGCACTTCCCACACTGCTCAAAGTGGCTAGCTTTCATCCCAACACAGTTTATAGGGCCATACGGTACATAGTTTTCAAGTTACAGACTAAGCTAAGCAAAAGTGAACCAGGCCTTTTTACTGTGAAAATGGCACTTTGGGACTGTGAAAGTGACATTTTGGCCCTGTTGTCCCAAACTGCCCCAGCACTTCCCACATTGCTCAAAGTGGCTAGCTTTCATCCCAACACAGTTTATAGGGCCATACGGTACATAGTTTTCAAGTTACAGACTAAGCTAAGCAAAAGTGAACCAGGCCTTTTTACTGTGAAAATGGCACTTTGGGACTGTGAAAGTGACATTTTGGCCCTGTTGTCCCAAACTGCCCCAGCACTTCCCACATTGCTCAAAGTGGCTAGCTTTCATCCCAACACAGTTTATAGGGCCATACGGTACATAGTTTTCAAGTTACAGACTAAGCTAAGCAAAATGAATCTTTTTTTTTTACTGTGAAAACGGCACTTTGGGACTGTGAAAGTGACATTTTGGCCCTGTTGTCCCAAACTGCCCCAGCACTTCCCACATTGCTCAAAGTGGCTAGCTTTCATCCCAACACAGTTTATAGGGCCATACGGTACATAGTTTTCAAGTTACAGACTAAGCTAAGCAAAAGTGAACCAGGCCTTTTTACTGTGAAAATGGCACTTTGGGACTGTGAAAGTGACATTTTGGCCCTGTTGTCCCAAACTGCCCCAGCACTTCCCACATTGCTCAAAGTGGCTAGCTTTCATCCCAACACAGTTTATAGGGCCATACGGTACATAGTTTTCAAGTTACAGACTAAGCTAAGCAAAAGTGAACCAGGCCTTTTTACTGTGAAAATGGCACTTTGGGACTGTGAAAGTGACATTTTGGCCCTGTTGTCCCAAACTGCCCCAGCACTTCCCACATTGCTCAAAGTGGCTAGCTTTCATCCCAACACAGTTTATAGGGCCATACGGTACATAGTTTTCAAGTTACAGACTAAGCTAAGCAAAAGTGAACCAGGCCTTTTTACTGTGAAAATGGCACTTTGGGACTGTGAAAGTGACATTTTGGCCCTGTTGTCCCAAACTGCCCCAGCACTTCCCACATTGCTCAAAGTGGCTAGCTTTCATCCCAACACAGTTTATAGGGCCATACGGTACATAGTTTTCAAGTTACAGACTAAGCTAAGCAAAATGAATCTTTTTTTTTTTACTGTGAAAACGGCACTTTGGGACTGTGAAAGTGACATTTTGGCCCTGTTGTCCCAAACTGCCCCAGCACTTCCCACATTGCTCAAAGTGGCTAGCTTTCATCCCAACACAGTTTATAGGGCCATACGGTACATAGTTTTCAAGTTACAGACTAAGCTAAGCAAAAGTGAACCAGGCCTTTTTACTGTGAAAATGGCACTTTGGGACTGTGAAAGTGACATTTTGGCCCTGTTGTCCCAAACTGCCCCAGCACTTCCCACATTGCTCAAAGTGGCTAGCTTTCATCCCAACACAGTTTATAGGGCCATACGGTACATAGTTTTCAAGTTACAGACTAAGCTAAGCAAAAGTGAACCAGGCCTTTTTACTGTGAAAATGGCACTTTGGGACTGTGAAAGTGACATTTTGGCCCTGTTGTCCCAAACTGCCCCAGCACTTCCCACATTGCTCAAAGTGGCTAGCTTTCATCCCAACACAGTTTATAGGGCCATACGGTACATAGTTTTCAAGTTACAGACTAAGCTAAGCAAAAGTGAACCAGGCCTTTTTACTGTGAAAATGGCACTTTGGGACTGTGAAAGTGACATTTTGGCCCTGTTGTCCCAAACTGCCCCAGCACTTCCCACATTGCTCAAAGTGGCTAGCTTTCATCCCAACACAGTTTATAGGGCCATACGGTACATAGTTTTCAAGTTACAGACTAAGCTAAGCAAAAGTGAACCAGGCCTTTTTACTGTGAAAATGGCACTTTGGGACTGTGAAAGTGACATTTTGGCCCTGTTCGTTCCCTGTTGTCCCAAACTGCCCCAGCTCTTGCCACAATGCTCAAAGTGGCTAGCTTTCATCCCAACACAGTTTATAGGGCCATACGGTACATAGTTTTCAAGTTACAGACTAAGCTAAGCAAAAGTGAACCAGGCCTTTTTACTGTGAAAATGGCACTTTGGGACTGTGAAAGTGACATTTTGGCCCTGTTGTCCCAAACTGCCCCAGCACTTCCCACACTGCTCAAAGTGGCTAGCTTTCATCCCAACACAGTTTATAGGGCCATACGGTACATAGTTTTCAAGTTACAGACTAAGCTAAGCAAAAGTGAACCAGGCCTTTTTACTGTGAAAATGGCACTTTGGGACTGTGAAAGTGACATTTTGGCCCTGTTGTCCCAAACTGCCCCAGCACTTCCCACATTGCTCAAAGTGGCTAGCTTTCATCCCAACACAGTTTATAGGGCCATACGGTACATAGTTTTCAAGTTACAGACTAAGCTAAGCAAAAGTGAACCAGGCCTTTTTACTGTGAAAATGGCACTTTGGGACTGTGAAAGTGACATTTTGGCCCTGTTGTCCCAAACTGCCCCAGCACTTCCCACATTGCTCAAAGTGGCTAGCTTTCATCCCAACACAGTTTATAGGGCCATACGGTACATAGTTTTCAAGTTACAGACTAAGCTAAGCAAAAGTGAACCAGGCCTTTTTACTGTGAAAATGGCACTTTGGGACTGTGAAAGTGACATTTTGGCCCTGTTGTCCCAAACTGCCCCAGCACTTCCCACATTGCTCAAAGTGGCTAGCTTTCATCCCAACACAGTTTATAGGGCCATACGGTACATAGTTTTCAAGTTACAGACTAAGCTAAGCAAAAGTGAACCAGGCCTTTTTACTGTTAAAATGGCACTTTGGGACTGTGAAAGTGACATTTTGGCCCTGTTCGTTCCCTGTTGTCCCAAACTGCCCCAGCTCTTGCCACAATGCTCAAAGTGGCTAGCTTTCATCCCAACACAGTTTATAGGGCCATACGGTACATAGTTTTCAAGTTACAGACTAAGCTAAGCAAAAGTGAACCAGGCCTTTTTACTGTGAAAATGGCACTTTGGGACTGTGAAAGTGACATTTTGGCCCTGTTGTCCCAAACTGCCCCAGCACTTCCCACATTGCTCAAAGTGGCTAGCTTTCATCCCAACACAGTTTATAGGGCCATACGGTACATAGTTTTCAAGTTACAGACTAAGCTAAGCAAAAGTGAACCAGGCCTTTTTACTGTGAAAATGGCACTTTGGGACTGTGAAAGTGACATTTTGGCCCTGTTGTCCCAAACTGCCCCAGCACTTCCCACATTGCTCAAAGTGGCTAGCTTTCATCCCAACACAGTTTATAGGGCCATACGGTACATAGTTTTCAAGTTACAGACAAAGCTAAGCAAAATGAATCTTTTTTTTTTTACTGTGAAAACGGCACTTTGGGACTGTGAAAGTGACATTTTGGCCCTGTTGTCCCAAACTGCCCCAGCACTTCCCACATTGCTCAAAGTGGCTAGCTTTCATCCCAACACAGTTTATAGGGCCATACGGTACATAGTTTTCAAGTTACAGACTAAGCTAAGCAAAATAAATCTGTTTTTTTTTACTGTGAAAATGGCACTTTGGGACTGTGAAAGTGACATTTTGGCCCTGTTGTCCCAAACTGCCCCAGCACTTCCCACATTGCTCAAAGTGGCTAGCTTTCATCCCAACACAGTTTATAGGGCCATACGGTACATAGTTTTCAAGTTACAGACTAAGCTAAGCAAAAGTGAACCAGGCCTTTTTACTGTGAAAATGGCACTTTGGGACTGTGAAAGTGACATTTTGGCCCTGTTGTCCCAAACTGCCCCAGCACTTCCCACATTGCTCAAAGTGGCTAGCTTTCATCCCAACACAGTTTATAGGGCCATACGGTACATAGTTTTCAAGTTACAGACTAAGCTAAGCAAAATGAATCTGTTTTTTTTTTACTGTGAAAATGGCACTTTGGGACTGTGAAAGTGACATTTTGGCCCTGTTGTCCCAAACTGCCCCAGCACTTCCCACATTGCTCAAAGTGGCTAGCTTTCATCCCAACACAGTTTATAGGGCCATACGGTACATAGTTTTCAAGTTACAGACTAAGCTAAGCAAAAGTGAACCAGGCCTTTTTACTGTGAAAATGGCACTTTGGGACTGTGAAAGTGACATTTTGGCCCTGTTGTCCCAAACTGCCCCAGCACTTCCCACATTGCTCAAAGTGGCTAGCTTTCATCCCAACACAGTTTATAGGGCCATACGGTACATAGTTTTCAAGTTACAGACTAAGCTAAGCAAAAGTGAACCAGGCCTTTTTACTGTGAAAATGGCACTTTGGGACTGTGAAAGTGACATTTTGGCCCTGTAGTCCCAAACTGCCCCAGCACTTCCCACATTGCTCAAAGTGGCTAGCTTTCATCCCAACACAGTTTATAGGGCCATACGGTACATAGTTTTCAAGTTACAGACTAAGCTAAGCAAAAGTGAACCAGGCCTTTTTACTGTGAAAATGGCACTTTGGGACTGTGAAAGTGACATTTTGGCCCTGTTGTCCCAAACTGCCCCAGCACTTCCCACATTGCTCAAAGTGGCTAGCTTTCATCCCAACACAGTTTATAGGGCCATACGGTACATAGTTTTCAAGTTACAGACTAAGCTAAGCAAAAGTGAACCAGGCCTTTTTACTGTGAAAATGGCACTTTGGGACTGTGAAAGTGACATTTTGGCCCTGTTCGTTCCCTGTTGTCCCAAACTGCCCCAGCTCTTGCCACAATGCTCAAAGTGGCTAGCTTTCATCCCAACACAGTTTATAGGGCCATACGGTACATAGTTTTCAAGTTACAGACTAAGCTAAGCAAAAGTGAACCAGGCCTTTTTACTGTGAAAATGGCACTTTGGGACTGTGAAAGTGACATTTTGGCCCTGTTGTCCCAAACTGCCCCAGCACTTCCCACACTGCTCAAAGTGGCTAGCTTTCATCCCAACACAGTTTATAGGGCCATACGGTACATAGTTTTCAAGTTACAGACTAAGCTAAGCAAAAGTGAACCAGGCCTTTTTACTGTGAAAATGGCACTTTGGGACTGTGAAAGTGACATTTTGGCCCTGTTGTCCCAAACTGCCCCAGCACTTCCCACATTGCTCAAAGTGGCTAGCTTTCATCCCAACACAGTTTATAGGGCCATACGGTACATAGTTTTGGGCCATACGGTACATAGTTTTCAAGTTACAGACTAAGCTAAGCAAAAGTGAACCAGGCCTTTTTACTGTGAAAATGGCACTTTGGGACTGTGAAAGTGACATTTTGGCCCTGTTGTCCCAAACTGCCCCAGCACTTCCCACATTGCTCAAAGTGGCTAGCTTTCATCCCAACACAGTTTATAGGGCCATACGGTACATAGTTTTCAAGTTACAGACTAAGCTAAGCAAAAGTGAACCAGGCCTTTTTACTGTGAAAATGGCACTTTGGGACTGTGAAAGTGACATTTTGGCCCTGTTCGTTCCCTGTTGTCCCAAACTGCCCCAGCTCTTGCCACAATGCTCAAAGTGGCTAGCTTTCATCCCAACACAGTTTATAGGGCCATACGGTACATAGTTTTCAAGTTACAGACTAAGCTAAGCAAAAGTGAACCAGGCCTTTTTACTGTGAAAATGGCACTTTGGGACTGTGAAAGTGACATTTTGGCCCTGTTGTCCCAAACTGCCCCAGCACTTCCCACATTGCTCAAAGTGGCTAGCTTTCATCCCAACACAGTTTATAGGGCCATACGGTACATAGTTTTCAAGTTACAGACTAAGCTAAGCAAAAGTGAACCAGGCCTTTTTACTGTGAAAATGGCACTTTGGGACTGTGAAAGTGACATTTTGGCCCTGTTGTCCCAAACTGCCCCAGCACTTCCCACATTGCTCAAAGTGGCTAGCTTTCATCCCAACACAGTTTATAGGGCCATACGGTACATAGTTTTCAAGTTACAGACTAAGCTAAGCAAAAGTGAACCAGGCCCTTTTACTGTGAAAATGGCACTTTGGGACTGTGAAAGTGACATTTTGGCCCTGTTGTCCCAAACTGCCCCAGCACTTCCCACATTGCTCAAAGTGGCTAGCTTTCATCCCAACACAGTTTATAGGGCCATACGGTACATAGTTTTCAAGTTACAGACTAAGCTAAGCAAAAGTGAACCAGGCCTTTTTACTGTGAAAATGGCACTTTGGGACTGTGAAAGTGACATTTTGGCCCTGTTGTCCCAAACTGCCCCAGCACTTCCCACATTGCTCAAAGTGGCTAGCTTTCATCCCAACACAGTTTATAGGGCCATACGGTACATAGTTTTCAAGTTACAGACTAAGCTAAGCAAAAGTGAACCAGGCCTTTTTACTGTGAAAATGGCACTTTGGGACTGTGAAAGTGACATTTTGGCCCTGTTGTCCCAAACTGCCCCAGCACTTCCCACATTGCTCAAAGTGGCTAGCTTTCATCCCAACACAGTTTATAGGGCCATACGGTACATAGTTTTGGGCCATACGGTACATAGTTTTCAAGTTACAGACTAAGCTAAGCAAAAGTGAACCAGGCCTTTTTACTGTGAAAATGGCACTTTGGGACTGTGAAAGTGACATTTTGGCCCTGTTGTCCCAAACTGCCCCAGCACTTCCCACATTGCTCAAAGTGGCTAGCTTTCATCCCAACACAGTTTATAGGGCCATACGGTACATAGTTTTCAAGTTACAGACTAAGCTAAGCAAAAGTGAACCAGGCCTTTTTACTGTGAAAATGGCACTTTGGGACTGTGAAAGTGACATTTTGGCCCTGTTCGTTCCCTGTTGTCCCAAACTGCCCCAGCTCTTGCCACAATGCTCAAAGTGGCTAGCTTTCATCCCAACACAGTTTATAGGGCCATACGGTACATAGTTTTCAAGTTACAGACTAAGCTAAGCAAAAGTGAACCAGGCCTTTTTACTGTGAAAATGGCACTTTGGGACTGTGAAAGTGACATTTTGGCCCTGTTGTCCCAAACTGCCCCAGCACTTCCCACATTGCTCAAAGTGGCTAGCTTTCATCCCAACACAGTTTATAGGGCCATACGGTACATAGTTTTCAAGTTACAGACTAAGCTAAGCAAAAGTGAACCAGGCCTTTTTACTGTGAAAATGGCACTTTGGGACTGTGAAAGTGACATTTTGGCCCTGTTGTCCCAAACTGCCCCAGCACTTCCCACATTGCTCAAAGTGGCTAGCTTTCATCCCAACACAGTTTATAGGGCCATACGGTACATAGTTTTCAAGTTACAGACTAAGCTAAGCAAAAGTGAACAGGCCTTTTTACTGTGAAAATGGCACTTTGGGACTGTGAAAGTGACATTTTGGCCCTGTTGTCCCAAACTGCCCCAGCACTTCCCACATTGCTCAAAGTGGCTAGCTTTCATCCCAACACAGTTTATAGGGCCATACGGTACATAGTTTTCAAGTTACAGACTAAGCTAAGCAAAAGTGAACCAGGCCTTTTTACTGTGAAAATGGCACTTTGGGACTGTGAAAGTGACATTTTGGCCCTGTTGTCCCAAACTGCCCCAGCACTTCCCACATTGCTCAAAGTGGCTAGCTTTCATCCCAACACAGTTTATAGGGCCATACGGTACATAGTTTTCAAGTTACAGACTAAGCTAAGCAAAATTAATCTTTTTTTTTTACTGTGAAAATGGCACTTTGGGACTGTGAAAGTGACATTTTGGCCCTGTCGATCGATCCTGTTGTCCCAAACTGCCCCAGCTCTTGCCACAATGCTCAAAGTGGCTAGCTTTCATCCCAACACAGTTTATAGGGCCATACGGTACATAGTTTTCAAGTTACAGACTAAGCTAAGCAAAAGTGAACCAGGCCTTTTTACTGTGAAAATGGCATTTTGGGACTGTGAAAGTGACATTTTGGCCCTGTTGTCCCAAACTGCCCCAGCACTTCCCACATTGCTCAAAGTGGCTAGCTTTCATCCCAACACAGTTTATAGGGCCATACGGTACATAGTTTTCAAGTTACAGACTAAGCTAAGCAAAATGAATCTGTTTTTTTTTACTGTGAAAATGGCACTTTGGGACTGTGAAAGTGACATTTTGGCCCTGTTGTCCCAAACTGCCCCAGCACTTCCCACATTGCTCAAAGTGGCTAGCTTTCATCCCAACACAGTTTATAGGGCCATACGGTACATAGTTTTCAAGTTACAGACTAAGCTAAGCAAAATGAATCTGTTTTTTTTTACTGTGAAAATGGCACTTTGGGACTGTGAAAGTGACATTTTGGCCCTGTTGTCCCAAACTGCCCCAGCACTTCCCACATTGCTCAAAGTGGCTAGCTTTCATCCCAACACAGTTTATAGGGCCATACGGTACATAGTTTTCAAGTTACAGACTAAGCTAAGCAAAATGAATCTGGTTTTTTTTTACTGTGAAAATGGCACTTTGGGACTGTGAAAGTGACATTTTGGCCCTGTTGTCCCAAACTGCCCCAGCACTTCCCACATTGCTCAAAGTGGCTAGCTTTCATCCCAACACAGTTTATAGGGCCATACGGTACATAGTTTTCAAGTTACAGACTAAGCTAAGCAAAATGAATCTGTTTTTTTTTACTGTGAAAATGGCACTTTGGGACTGTGAAAGTGACATTTTGGCCCTGTTGTCCCAAACTGCCCCAGCACTTCCCACATTGCTCAAAGTGGCTAGCTTTCATCCCAACACAGTTTATAGGGCCATACGGTACATAGTTTTCAAGTTACAGACTAAGCTAAGCAAAAGTGAACCAGGCCTTTTTACTGTGAAAATGGCACTTTGGGACTGTGAAAGTGACATTTTGGCCCTGTTGTCCCAAACTGCCCCAGCACTTCCCACATTGCTCAAAGTGGCTAGCTTTCATCCCAACACAGTTTATAGGGCCATACGGTACATAGTTTTCAAGTTACAGACTAAGCTAAGCAAAATGAATCTGTTTTTTTTACTGTGAAAATGGCACTTTGGGACTGTGAAAGTGACATTTTGGCCCTGTTGTCCCAAACTGCCCCAGCACTTCCCACATTGCTCAAAGTGGCTAGCTTTCATCCCAACACAGTTTATAGGGCCATACGGTACATAGTTTTCAAGTTACAGACTAAGCTAAGCAAAATGAATCTGTTTATTTTTACTGTGAAAATGGCACTTTGGGACTGTGAAAGTGACATTTTGGCCCTGTTGTCCCAAACTGCCCCAGCACTTCCCACATTGCTCAAAGTGGCTAGCTTTCATCCCAACACAGTTTATAGGGCCATACGGTACATAGTTTTCAAGTTACAGACTAAGCTAAGCAAAAGTGAACCAGGCCTTTTTACTGTGAAAATGGCACTTTGGGACTGTGAAAGTGACATTTTGGCCCTGTTGTCCCAAACTGCCCCAGCACTTCCCACATTGCTCAAAGTGGCTAGCTTTCATCCCAACACAGTTTATAGGGCCATACGGTACATAGTTTTCAAGTTACAGACTAAGCTAAGCAAAAGTGAACCAGGCCTTTTTACTGTGAAAATGGCACTTTGGGACTGTGAAAGTGACATTTTGGCCCTGTTGTCCCAAACTGCCCCAGCACTTCCCACATTGCTCAAAGTGGCTAGCTTTCATCCCAACACAGTTTATAGGGCCATACGGTACATAGTTTTCAAGTTACAGACTAAGCTAAGCAAAAGTGAACCAGGCCTTTTTACTGTGAAAATGGCACTTTGGGACTGTGAAAGTGACATTTTGGCCCTGTTGTCCCAAACTGCCCCAGCACTTCCCACATTGCTCAAAGTGGCTAGCTTTCATCCCAACACAGTTTATAGGGCCATACTGTACATAGTTTTCAAGTTACAGACTAAGCTAAGCAAAAGTGAACCAGGCCTTTTTACTGTGAAAATGGCACTTTGGGACTGTGAAAGTGACATTTTGGCCCTGTTGTCCCAAACTGCCCCAGCACTTCCCACATTGCTCAAAGTGGCTAGCTTTCATCCCAACACAGTTTATAGGGCCATACGGTACATAGTTTTCAAGTTACAGACTAAGCTAAGCAAAAGTGAACCAGGCCTTTTTACTGTGAAAACGGCACTTTGGGACTGTGAAAGTGACATTTTGGCCCTGTTGTCCCAAACTGCCCCAGCACTTCCCACATTGCTCAAAGTGGCTAGCTTTCATCCCAACACAGTTTATAGGGCCATACGGTACATAGTTTTCAAGTTACAGACTAAGCTAAGCAAAAGTGAACCAGGCCTTTTTACTGTGAAAATGGCACTTTGGGACTGTGAAAGTGACATTTTGGCCCTGTTGTCCCAAACTGCCCCAGCACTTCCCACATTGCTCAAAGTGGCTAGCTTTCATCCCAACACAGTTTATAGGGCCATACGGTACATAGTTTTCAAGTTACAGACTAAGCTAAGCAAAAGTGAACCAGGCCTTTTTACTGTGAAAATGGCACTTTGGGAATGTGAAAGTGACATTTTGGCCCTGTTGTCCCAAACTGCCCCAGCACTTCATACGGTACATAGTTTTCAAGTTACAGACTAAGCTAAGCAAAAGTGAACCAGGCCTTTTTACTGTGAAAATGGCACTTTGGGACTGTGAAAGTGACATTTTGGCCCTGTTGTCCCAAACTGCCCCAGCACTTCCCACATTGCTCAAAGTGGCTAGCTTTCATCCCAACACAGTTTATAGGGCCATACGGTACATAGTTTTCAAGTTACAGACTAAGCTAAGCAAAAGTGAACCAGGCCTTTTTACTGTGAAAATGGCACTTTGGGACTGTGAAAGTGACATTTTGGCCCTGTTGTCCCAAACTGCCCCAGCACTTCCCACATTGCTCAAAGTGGCTAGCTTTCATCCCAACACAGTTTATAGGGCCATACGGTACATAGTTTTCAAGTTACAGACTAAGCTAAGCAAAAGTGAACCAGGCCTTTTTACTGTGAAAATGGCACTTTGGGACTGTGAAAGTGACATTTTGGCCCTGTTGTCCCAAACTGCCCCAGCACTTCCCACATTGCTCAAAGTGGCTAGCTTTCATCCCAACACAGTTTATAGGGCCATACGGTACATAGTTTTCAAGTTACAGACTAAGCTAAGCAAAAGTGAACCAGGCCTTTTTACTGTGAAAATGGCACTTTGGGACTGTGAAAGTGACATTTTGGCCCTGTTGTCCCAAACTGCCCCAGCACTTCCCACATTGCTCAAAGTGGCTAGCTTTCATCCCAACACAGTTTATAGGGCCATACGGTACATAGTTTTCAAGTTACAGACTAAGCTAAGCAAAATGAATCTTTTTTTTTTTACTGTGAAAACGGCACTTTGGGACTGTGAAAGTGACATTTTGGCCCTGTTGTCCCAAACTGCCCCAGCACTTCCCACATTGCTCAAAGTGGCTAGCTTTCATCCCAACACAGTTTATAGGGCCATACGGTACATAGTTTTCAAGTTACAGACTAAGCTAAGCAAAAGTGAACCAGGCCTTTTTACTGTGAAAATGGCACTTTGGGACTGTGAAAGTGACATTTTGGCCCTGTTGTCCCAAACTGCCCCAGCACTTCCCACATTGCTCAAAGTGGCTAGCTTTCATCCCAACACAGTTTATAGGGCCATACGGTACATAGTTTTCAAGTTACAGACTAAGCTAAGCAAAAGTGAACCAGGTCTTTTTACTGTGAAAATGGCACTTTGGGACTGTGAAAGTGACATTTTGGCCCTGTTCGTTCCCTGTTGTCCCAAACTGCCCCAGCTCTTGCCACAATGCTCAAAGTGGCTAGCTTTCATCCCAACACAGTTTAAAGGGCCATACGGTACATAGTTTTCAAGTTACAGACTAAGCTAAGCAAAAGTGAACCAGGCCTTTTTACTGTGAAAATGGCACTTTGGGACTGTGAAAGTGACATTTTGGCCCTGTTGTCCAAAACTGCCCCAGCACTTCCCACATTGCTCAAAGTGGCTAGCTTTCATCCCAACACAGTTTATAGGGCCATACGGTACATAGTTTTCAAGTTACAGACTAAGCTAAGCAAAAGTGAACCAGGCCTTTTTACTGTGAAAACGGCACTTTGGGACTGTGAAAGTGACATTTTGGCCCTGTTGTCCCAAACTGCCCCAGCACTTCCCACATTGCTCAAAGTGGCTAGCTTTCATCCCAACACAGTTTATAGGGCCATACGGTACATAGTTTTCAAGTTACAGACTAAGCTAAGCAAAAGTGAACCAGGCCTTTTTACTGTGAAAATGGCACTTTGGGACTGTGAAAGTGACATTTTGGCCCTGTTGTCCCAAACTGCCCCAGCACTTCCCACATTGCTCAAAGTGGCTAGCTTTCATCCCAACACAGTTTATAGGGCCATACGGTACATAGTTTTCAAGTTACAGACTAAGCTAAGCAAAAGTGAACCAGGTCTTTTTACTGTGAAAATGGCACTTTGGGACTGTGAAAGTGACATTTTGGCCCTGTTCGTTCCCTGTTGTCCCAAACTGCCCCAGCTCTTGCCACAATGCTCAAAGTGGCTAGCTTTCATCCCAACACAGTTTATAGGGCCATACGGTACATAGTTTTCAAGTTACAGACTAAGCTAAGCAAAAGTGAACCAGGCCTTTTTACTGTGAAAATGGCACTTTGGGACTGTGAAAGTGACATTTTGGCCCTGTTGTCCCAAACTGCCCCAGCACTTCCCACATTGCTCAAAGTGGCTAGCTTTCATCCCAACACAGTTTATAGGGCCATACGGTACATAGTTTTCAAGTTACAGACTAAGCTAAGCAAAAGTGAACCAGGCCTTTTTACTGTGAAAATGGCACTTTGGGACTGTGAAAGTGACATTTTGGCCCTGTTGTCCCAAACTGCCCCAGCACTTCCCACATTGCTCAAAGTGGCTAGCTTTCATCCCAACACAGTTTATAGGGCCATACGGTACATAGTTTTCAAGTTACAGACTAAGCTAAGCAAAAGTGAACCAGGCCTTTTTACTGTGAAAATGGCACTTTGGGACTGTGAAAGTGACATTTTGGCCCTGTTGTCCCAAACTGCCCCAGCACTTCCCACATTGCTCAAAGTGGCTAGCTTTCATCCCAACACAGTTTATAGGGCCATACGGTACATAGTTTTCAAGTTACAGACTAAGCTAAGTAAAAGTGAACCAGGCCTTTTTACTGTGAAAATGGCACTTTGGGACTGTGAAAGTGACATTTTGGCCCTGTTGTCCCAAACTGCCCCAGCACTTCCCACATTGCTCAAAGTGGCTAGCTTTCATCCCAACACAGTTTATAGGGCCATACGGTACATAGTTTTCAAGTTACAGACTAAGCTAAGCAAAAGTGAACCAGGCCTTTTTACTGTGAAAATGGCACTTTGGGACTGTGAAAGTGACATTTTGGCCCTGTTGTCCCAAACTGCCCCAGCACTTCCCACATTGCTCAAAGTGGCTAGCTTTCATCCCAACACAGTTTATAGGGCCATACGGTACATAGTTTTCAAGTTACAGACTAAGCTAAGCAAAATTAATCTTTTTTTTTTACTGTGAAAACGGCACTTTGGGACTGTGAAAGTGACATTTTGGCCCTGTTGTCCCAAACTGCCCCAGCACTTCCCACATTGCTCAAAGTGGCTAGCTTTCATCCCAACACAGTTTATAGGGCCATACGGTACATAGTTTTCAAGTTACAGACTAAGCTAAGCAAAAGTGAACCAGGCCTTTTTACTGTGAAAATGGCACTTTGGGACTGTGAAAGTGACATTTTGGCCCTGTTGTCCCAAACTGCCCCAGCACTTCCCACATTGCTCAAAGTGGCTAGCTTTCATCCCAACACAGTTTATAGGGCCATACGGTACATAGTTTTCAAGTTACAGACTAAGCTAAGCAAAAGTGAACCAGGCCTTTTTACTGTGAAAACGGCACTTTGGGACTGTGAAAGTGACATTTTGGCCCTGTTGTCCCAAACTGCCCCAGCACTTCCCACATTGCTCAAAGTGGCTAGCTTTCATCCCAACACAGTTTATAGGGCCATACGGTACATAGTTTTCAAGTTACAGACTAAGCTAAGCAAAAGTGAACCAGGCCTTTTTACTGTGAAAATGGCACTTTGGGACTGTGAAAGTGACATTTTGGCCCTGTTGTCCCAAACTGCCCCAGCACTTCCCACATTGCTCAAAGTGGCTAGCTTTCATCCCAACACAGTTTATAGGGCCATACGGTACATAGTTTTCAAGTTACAGACTAAGCTAAGCAAAAGTGAACCAGGCCTTTTTACTGTGAAAATGGCACTTTGGGACTGTGAAAGTGACATTTTGGCCCTGTTGTCCCAAACTGCCCCAGCACTTCATACGGTACATAGTTTTCAAGTTACAGACTAAGCTAAGCAAAAGTGAACCAGGCCTTTTTACTGTGAAAATGGCACTTTGGGACTGTGAAAGTGACATTTTGGCCCTGTTGTCCCAAACTGCCCCAGCACTTCCCACATTGCTCAAAGTGGCTAGCTTTCATCCCAACACAGTTTATAGGGCCATACGGTACATAGTTTTCAAGTTACAGACTAAGCTAAGCAAAAGTGAACCAGGCCTTTTTACTGTGAAAATGGCACTTTGGGACTGTGAAAGTGACATTTTGGCCCTGTTGTCCCAAACTGCCCCAGCACTTCCCACATTGCTCAAAGTGGCTAGCTTTCATCCCAACACAGTTTATAGGGCCATACGGTACATAGTTTTCAAGTTACAGACTAAGCTAAGCAAAAGTGAACCAGGCCTTTTTACTGTGAAAATGGCACTTTGGGACTGTGAAAGTGACATTTTGGCCCTGTTGTCCCAAACTGCCCCAGCACTTCCCACATTGCTCAAAGTGGCTAGCTTTCATCCCAACACAGTTTATAGGGCCATACGGTACATAGTTTTCAAGTTACAGACTAAGCTAAGCAAAAGTGAACCAGGCCTTTTTACTGTGAAAATGGCACTTTGGGACTGTGAAAGTGACATTTTGGCCCTGTTCGTTCCCTGTTGTCCCAAACTGCCCCAGCTCTTGCCACAATGCTCAAAGTGGCTAGCTTTCATCCCAACACAGTTTATAGGGCCATACGGTACATAGTTTTCAAGTTACAGACTAAGCTAAGCAAAAGTGAACCAGGCCTTTTTACTGTGAAAATGGCACTTTGGGACTGTGAAAGTGACATTTTGGCCCTGTTGTCCCAAACTGCCCCAGCACTTCCCACACTGCTCAAAGTAGCTAGCTTTCATCCCAACACAGTTTATAGGGCCATACGGTACATAGTTTTCAAGTTACAGACTAAGCTAAGCAAAAGTGAACCAGGCCTTTTTACTGTGAAAATGGCACTTTGGGACTGTGAAAGTGACATTTTGGCCCTGTTGTCCCAAACTGCCCCAGCACTTCCCACATTGCTCAAAGTGGCTAGCTTTCATCCCAACACAGTTTATAGGGCCATACGGTACATAGTTTTCAAGTTACAGACTAAGCTAAGCAAAAGTGAACCAGGCCTTTTTACTGTGAAAATGGCACTTTGGGACTGTGAAAGTGACATTTTGGCCCTGTTGTCCCAAACTGCCCCAGCACTTCCCACATTGCTCAAAGTGGCTAGCTTTCATCCCAACACAGTTTATAGGGCCATACGGTACATAGTTTTCAAGTTACAGACTAAGCTAAGCAAAAGTGAACCAGGCCTTTTTACTGTGAAAATGGCACTTTGGGACTGTGAAAGTGACATTTTGGCCCTGTTGTCCCAAACTGCCCCAGCACTTCCCACATTGCTCAAAGTGGCTAGCTTTCATCCCAACACAGTTTATAGGGCCATACGGTACATAGTTTTCAAGTTACAGACTAAGCTAAGCAAAAGTGAACCAGGCCTTTTTACTGTGAAAATGGCACTTTGGGACTGTGAAAGTGACATTTTGGCCCTGTTGTCCCAAACTGCCCCAGCACTTCCCACATTGCTCAAAGTGGCTAGCTTTCATCCCAACACAGTTTATAGGGCCATACGGTACATAGTTTTCAAGTTACAGACTAAGCTAAGCAAAAGTGAACCAGGCCTTTTTACTGTGAAAATTGCACTTTGGGACTGTGAAAGTGACATTTTGGCCCTGTTCGTTCCCTGTTGTCCCAAACTGCCCCAGCTCTTGCCACAATGCTCAAAGTGGCTAGCTTTCATCCCAACACAGTTTATAGGGCCATACGGTACATAGTTTTCAAGTTACAGACTAAGCTAAGCAAAAGTGAACCAGGCCTTTTTACTGTGAAAATGGCACTTTGGGACTGTGAAAGTGACATTTTGGCCCTGTTGTCCCAAACTGCCCCAGCACTTCCCACATTGCTCAAAGTGGCTAGCTTTCATCCCAACACAGTTTATAGGGCCATACGGTACATAGTTTTCAAGTTACAGACTAAGCTAAGCAAAAGTGAACCAGGCCTTTTTACTGTGAAAATGGCACTTTGGGACTGTGAAAGTGACATTTTGGCCCTGTTGTCCCAAACTGCCCCAGCACTTCCCACATTGCTCAAAGTGGCTAGCTTTCATCCCAACACAGTTTATAGGGCCATACGGTACATAGTTTTCAAGTTACAGACTAAGCTAAGCAAAAGTGAACCAGGCCTTTTTACTGTGAAAATGGCACTTTGGGACTGTGAAAGTGACATTTTGGCCCTGTTGTCCCAAACTGCCCCAGCACTTCCCACATTGCTCAAAGTGGCTAGCTTTCATCCCAACACAGTTTATAGGGCCATACGGTACATAGTTTTCAAGTTACAGACTAAGCTAAGCAAAAGTGAACCAGGCCTTTTTACTGTGAAAATGGCACTTTGGGACTGTGAAAGTGACATTTTGGCCCTGTTGTCCCAAACTGCCCCAGCACTTCCCACATTGCTCAAAGTGGCTAGCTTTCATCCCAACACAGTTTATAGGGCCATACGGTACATAGTTTTCAAGTTACAGACTAAGCTAAGCAAAATTAATCTTTTTTTTTTTTACTGTGAAAATGGCACTTTGGGACTGTGAAAGTGACATTTTGGCCCTGTTCGATCCCTGTTGTCCCAAACTGCCCCAGCTCTTGCCACAATGCTCAAAGTGGCTAGCTTTCATCCCAACACAGTTTATAGGGCCATACGGTACATAGTTTTCAAGTTACAGACTAAGCTAAGCAAAAGTGAACCAGGCCTTTTTACTGTGAAAATGGCATTTTGGGACTGTGAAAGTGACATTTTGGCCCTGTTGTCCCAAACTGCCCCAGCACTTCCCACATTGCTCAAAGTGGCTAGCTTTCATCCCAACACAGTTTATAGGGCCATACGGTACATAGTTTTCAAGTTACAGACTAAGCTAAGCAAAATGAATCTGGTTTTTTTTTACTGTGAAAATGGCACTTTGGGACTGTGAAAGTGACATTTTGGCCCTGTTGTCCCAAACTGCCCCAGCACTTCCCACATTGCTCAAAGTGGCTAGCTTTCATCCCAACACAGTTTATAGGGCCATACGGTACATAGTTTTCAAGTTACAGACTAAGCTAAGCAAAATGAATCTGTTTTTTTTTACTGTGAAAATGGCACTTTGGGACTGTGAAAGTGACATTTTGGCCCTGTTGTCCCAAACTGCCCCAGCACTTCCCACATTGCTCAAAGTGGCTAGCTTTCATCCCAACACAGTTTATAGGGCCATACGGTACATAGTTTTCAAGTTACAGACTAAGCTAAGCAAAATGAATCTGTTTTTTTTTACTGTGAAAATGGCACTTTGGGACTGTGAAAGTGACATTTTGGCCCTGTTGTCCCAAACTGCCCCAGCACTTCCCACATTGCTCAAAGTGGCTAGCTTTCATCCCAACACAGTTTATAGGGCCATACGGTACATAGTTTTCAAGTTACAGACTAAGCTAAGCAAAATGAATCTGTTTTTTTTTACTGTGAAAATGGCACTTTGGGACTGTGAAAGTGACATTTTGGCCCTGTTGTCCCAAACTGCCCCAGCACTTCCCACATTGCTCAAAGTGGCTAGCTTTCATCCCAACACAGTTTATAGGGCCATACGGTACATAGTTTTCAAGTTACAGACTAAGCTAAGCAAAAGTGAACCAGGCCTTTTTACTGTGAAAATGGCACTTTGGGACTGTGAAAGTGACATTTTGGCCCTGTTGTCCCAAACTGCCCCAGCACTTCCCACATTGCTCAAAGTGGCTAGCTTTCATCCCAACACAGTTTATAGGGCCATACGGTACATAGTTTTCAAGTTACAGACTAAGCTAAGCAAAATGAATCTGTTTTTTTTTACTGTGAAAATGGCACTTTGGGACTGTGAAAGTGACATTTTGGCCCTGTTGTCCCAAACTGCCCCAGCACTTCCCACATTGCTCAAAGTGGCTAGCTTTCATCCCAACACAGTTCATAGGGCCATACGGTACATAGTTTTCAAGTTACAGACTAAGCTAAGCAAAATGAATCTGTTTATTTTTACTGTGAAAATGGCACTTTGGGACTGTGAAAGTGACATTTTGGCCCTGTTGTCCCAAACTGCCCCAGCACTTCCCACATTGCTCAAAGTGGCTAGCTTTCATCCCAACACAGTTTATAGGGCCATACGGTACATAGTTTTCAAGTTACAGACTAAGCTAAGCAAAAGTGAACCAGGCCTTTTTACTGTGAAAATGGCACTTTGGGACTGTGAAAGTGACATTTTGGCCCTGTTGTCCCAAACTGCCCCAGCACTTCCCACATTGCTCAAAGTGGCTAGCTTTCATCCCAACACAGTTTATAGGGCCATACGGTACATAGTTTTCAAGTTACAGACTAAGCTAAGCAAAAGTGAACCAGGCCTTTTTACTGTGAAAATGGCACTTTGGGACTGTGAAAGTGACATTTTGGCCCTGTTGTCCCAAACTGCCCCAGCACTTCCCACATTGCTCAAAGTGGCTAGCTTTCATCCCAACACAGTTTATAGGGCCATACGGTACATAGTTTTCAAGTTACAGACTAAGCTAAGCAAAAGTGAACCAGGCCTTTTTACTGTGAAAATGGCACTTTGGGACTGTGAAAGTGACATTTTGGCCCTGTTGTCCCAAACTGCCCCAGCACTTCCCACATTGCTCAAAGTGGCTAGCTTTCATCCCAACACAGTTTATAGGGCCATACGGTACATAGTTTTCAAGTTACAGACTAAGCTAAGCAAAATGAATCTTTTTTTTTTTACTGTGAAAACGGCACTTTGGGACTGTGAAAGTGACATTTTGGCCCTGTTGTCCCAAACTGCCCCAGCACTTCCCACATTGCTCAAAGTGGCTAGCTTTCATCCCAACACAGTTTATAGGGCCATACGGTACATAGTTTTCAAGTTACAGACTAAGCTAAGCAAAAGTGAACCAGGCCTTTTTACTGTGAAAATGGCACTTTGGGACTGTGAAAGTGACATTTTGGCCCTGTTGTCCCAAACTGCCCCAGCACTTCCCACATTGCTCAAAGTGGCTAGCTTTCATCCCAACACAGTTTATAGGGCCATACGGTACATAGTTTTCAAGTTACAGACTAAGCTAAGCAAAAGTGAACCAGGCCTTTTTACTGTGAAAACGGCACTTTGGGACTGTGAAAGTGACATTTTGGCCCTGTTGTCCCAAACTGCCCCAGCACTTCCCACATTGCTCAAAGTGGCTAGCTTTCATCCCAACACAGTTTATAGGGCCATACGGTACATAGTTTTCAAGTTACAGACTAAGCTAAGCAAAAGTGAACCAGGCCTTTTTACTGTGAAAATGGCACTTTGGGACTGTGAAAGTGAAATTTTGGCCCTGTTGTCCCAAACTGCCCCAGCACTTCCCACATTGCTCAAAGTGGCTAGCTTTCATCCCAACACAGTTTATAGGGCCATACGGTACATAGTTTTCAAGTTACAGACTAAGCTAAGCAAAAGTGAACCAGGCCTTTTTACTGTGAAAATGGCACTTTGGGACTGTGAAAGTGACATTTTGGCCCTGTTGTCCCAAACTGCCCCAGCACTTCATACGGTACATAGTTTTCAAGTTACAGACTAAGCTAAGCAAAAGTGAACCAGGCCTTTTTACTGTGAAAATGGCACTTTGGGACTGTGAAAGTGACATTTTGGCCCTGTTGTCCCAAACTGCCCCAGCACTTCCCACATTGCTCAAAGTGGCTAGCTTTCATCCCAACACAGTTTATAGGGCCATACGGTACATAGTTTTCAAGTTACAGACTAAGCTAAGCAAAAGTGAACCAGGCCTTTTTACTGTGAAAATGGCACTTTGGGACTGTGAAAGTGACATTTTGGCCCTGTTGTCCCAAACTGCCCCAGCACTTCCCACATTGTTCAAAGTGGCTAGCTTTCATCCCAACACAGTTTATAGGGCCATACGGTACATAGTTTTCAAGTTACAGACTAAGCTAAGCAAAAGTGAACCAGGCCTTTTTACTGTGAAAATGGCACTTTGGGACTGTGAAAGTGACATTTTGGCCCTGTTCGTTCCCTGTTGTCCCAAACTGCCCCAGCTCTTGCCACAATGCTCAAAGTGGCTAGCTTTCATCCCAACACAGTTTATAGGGCCATACGGTACATAGTTTTCAAGTTACAGACTAAGCTAAGCAAAAGTGAACCAGGCCTTTTTACTGTGAAAATGGCACTTTGGGACTGTGAAAGTGACATTTTGGCCCTGTTGTCCCAAACTGCCCCAGCACTTCCCACACTGCTCAAAGTGGCTAGCTTTCATCCCAACACAGTTTATAGGGCCATACGGTACATAGTTTTCAAGTTACAGACTAAGCTAAGCAAAAGTGAACCAGGCCTTTTTACTGTGAAAATGGCACTTTGGGACTGTGAAAGTGACATTTTGGCCCTGTTGTCCCAAACTGCCCCAGCACTTCCCACATTGCTCAAAGTGGCTAGCTTTCATCCCAACACAGTTTATAGGGCCATACGGTACATAGTTTTCAAGTTACAGACTAAGCTAAGCAAAAGTGAACCAGGCCTTTTTACTGTGAAAATGGCACTTTGGGACTGTGAAAGTGACATTTTGGCCCTGTTGTCCCAAACTGCCCCAGCACTTCCCACATTGCTCAAAGTGGCTAGCTTTCATCCCAACACAGTTTATAGGGCCATACGGTACATAGTTTTCAAGTTACAGACTAAGCTAAGCAAAATGAATCTTTTTTTTTTTACTGTGAAAACGGCACTTTGGGACTGTGAAAGTGACATTTTGGCCCTGTTGTCCCAAACTGCCCCAGCACTTCCCACATTGCTCAAAGTGGCTAGCTTTCATCCCAACACAGTTTATAGGGCCATACGGTACATAGTTTTCAAGTTACAGACTAAGCTAAGCAAAAGTGAACCAGGCCTTTTTACTGTGAAAATGGCACTTTGGGACTGTGAAAGTGACATTTTGGCCCTGTTGTCCCAAACTGCCCCAGCACTTCCCACATTGCTCAAAGTGGCTAGCTTTCATCCCAACACAGTTTATAGGGCCATACGGTACATAGTTTTCAAGTTACAGACTAAGCTAAGCAAAAGTGAACCAGGCCTTTTTACTGTGAAAATGGCACTTTGGGACTGTGAAAGTGACATTTTGGCCCTGTTGTCCCAAACTGCCCCAGCACTTCCCACATTGCTCAAAGTGGCTAGCTTTCATCCCAACACAGTTTATAGGGCCATACGGTACATAGTTTTCAAGTTACAGACTAAGCTAAGCAAAAGTGAACCAGGCCTTTTTACTGTGAAAATGGCACTTTGGGACTGTGAAAGTGACATTTTGGCCCTGTTCGTTCCCTGTTGTCCCAAACTGCCCCAGCTCTTGCCACAATGCTCAAAGTGGCTAGCTTTCATCCCAACACAGTTTATAGGGCCATACGGTACATAGTTTTCAAGTTACAGACTAAGCTAAGCAAAAGTGAACCAGGCCTTTTTACTGTGAAAATGGCACTTTGGGACTGTGAAAGTGACATTTTGGCCCTGTTCGTTCCCTGTTGTCCCAAACTGCCCCAGCTCTTGCCACAATGCTCAAAGTGGCTAGCTTTCATCCCAACACAGTTTATAGGGCCATACGGTACATAGTTTTCAAGTTACAGACTAAGCTAAGCAAAAGTGAACCAGGCCTTTTTACTGTGAAAATGGCACTTTGGGACTGTGAAAGTGACATTTTGGCCCTGTTGTCCCAAACTGCCCCAGCACTTCCCACACTGCTCAAAGTGGCTAGCTTTCATCCCAACACAGTTTATAGGGCCATACGGTACATAGTTTTCAAGTTACAGACTAAGCTAAGCAAAAGTGAACCAGGCCTTTTTACTGTGAAAATGGCACTTTGGGACTGTGAAAGTGACATTTTGGCCCTGTTGTCCCAAACTGCCCCAGCACTTCCCACATTGCTCAAAGTGGCTAGCTTTCATCCCAACACAGTTTATAGGGCCATACGGTACATAGTTTTCAAGTTACAGACTAAGCTAAGCAAAAGTGAACCAGGCCTTTTTACTGTGAAAATGGCACTTTGGGACTGTGAAAGTGACATTTTGGCCCTGTTGTCCCAAACTGCCCCAGCACTTCCCACATTGCTCAAAGTGGCTAGCTTTCATCCCAACACAGTTTATAGGGCCATACGGTACATAGTTTTCAAGTTACAGACTAAGCTAAGCAAAATGAATCTTTTTTTTTTACTGTGAAAACGGCACTTTGGGACTGTGAAAGTGACATTTTGGCCCTGTTGTCCCAAACTGCCCCAGCACTTCCCACATTGCTCAAAGTGGCTAGCTTTCATCCCAACACAGTTTATAGGGCCATACGGTACATAGTTTTCAAGTTACAGACTAAGCTAAGCAAAAGTGAACCAGGCCTTTTTACTGTGAAAATGGCACTTTGGGACTGTGAAAGTGACATTTTGGCCCTGTTGTCCCAAACTGCCCCAGCACTTCCCACATTGCTCAAAGTGGCTAGCTTTCATCCCAACACAGTTTATAGGGCCATACGGTACATAGTTTTCAAGTTACAGACTAAGCTAAGCAAAAGTGAACCAGGCCTTTTTACTGTGAAAACTGGCACTTTGGGACTGTGAAAGTGACATTTTGGCCCTGTTGTCCCAAACTGCCCAGCACTTCCCACATTGCTCAAAGTGGCTAGCTTTCATCCCAACACAGTTTATAGGGCCATACGGTACATAGTTTTCAAGTTACAGACTAAGCTAAGCAAAAGTGAACCAGGCCTTTTTACTGTGAAAATGGCACTTTGGGACTGTGAAAGTGAAATTTTGGCCCTGTTGTCCCAAACTGCCCCAGCACTTCCCACATTGCTCAAAGTGGCTAGCTTTCATCCCAACACAGTTTATAGGGCCATACGGTACATAGTTTTCAAGTTACAGACTAAGCTAAGCAAAAGTGAACCAGGCCTTTTTACTGTGAAAATGGCACTTTGGGACTGTGAAAGTGACATTTTGGCCCTGTTGTCCCAAACTGCCCCCAGCAAGCTTCATACGGTACATAGTTTTCAAGTTACAGACTAAGCTAAGCAAAAGTGAACCAGGCCTTTTTACTGTGAAAATGGCACTTTGGGACTGTGAAAGTGACATTTTGGCCCTGTTGTCCCAAACTGCCCCAGCACTTCCACATTGCTCAAAGTGGCTAGCTTTCATCCCAACACAGTTTATAGGGCCATACGGTACATAGTTTTCAAGTTACAGACTAAGCTAAGCAAAAGTGAACCAGGCCTTTTTACTGTGAAAATGGCACTTTGGGACTGTGAAAGTGACATTTTGGCCCTGTTGTCCCAAACTGCCCCAGCACTTCCCACATTGCTCAAAGTGGCTAGCTTTCATCCCAACACAGTTTATAGGGCCATACGGTACATAGTTTTCAAGTTACAGACTAAGCTAAGCAAAAGTGAACCAGGCCTTTTTACTGTGAAAATGGCACTTTGGGACTGTGAAAGTGACATTTTGGCCCTGTTCGTTCCTGTTGTCCCAAACTGCCCCAGCTCTTGCCACAATGCTCAAAGTGGCTAGCTTTCATCCCAACACAGTTTATAGGGCCATACGGTACATAGTTTTCAAGTTACAGACTAAGCTAAGCAAAAGTGAACCAGGCCTTTTTACTGTGAAAATGGCACTTTGGGACTGTGAAAGTGACATTTTGGCCCTGTTGTCCCAAACTGCCCCAGCACTTCCCACACTGCTCAAAGTGGCTAGCTTTCATCCCAACACAGTTTATAGGGCCATACGGTACATAGTTTTCAAGTTACAGACTAAGCTAAGCAAAAGTGAACCAGGCCTTTTTACTGTGAAAATGGCACTTTGGGACTGTGAAAGTGACATTTTGGCCCTGTTGTCCCAAACTGCCCCAGCACTTCCCACATTGCTCAAAGTGGCTAGCTTTCATCCAACACAGTTTATAGGGCCATACGGTACATAGTTTTCAAGTTACAGACTAAGCTAAGCAAAAGTGAACCAGGCCTTTTTACTGTGAAAATGGCACTTTGGGACTGTGAAAGTGACATTTTGGCCCTGTTGTCCCAAACTGCCCCAGCACTTCCCACATTGCTCAAAGTGGCTAGCTTTCATCCCAACACAGTTTATAGGGCCATACGGTACATAGTTTTCAAGTTACAGACTAAGCTAAGCAAAATGAATCTTTTTTTTTTACTGTGAAAACGGCACTTTGGGACTGTGAAAGTGACATTTTGGCCCTGTTGTCCCAAACTGCCCCAGCACTTCCCACATTGCTCAAAGTGGCTAGCTTTCATCCCAACACAGTTTATAGGGCCATACGGTACATAGTTTTCAAGTTACAGACTAAGCTAAGCAAAAGTGAACCAGGCCTTTTTACTGTGAAAATGGCACTTTGGACTGTGAAAGTGACATTTTGGCCCTGTTGTCCCAAACTGCCCCAGCACTTCCCACATTGCTCAAAGTGGCTAGCTTTCATCCCAACACAGTTTATAGGCCATACGGTACATAGTTTTCAAGTTACAGACTAAGCTAAGCAAAAGTGAACCAGGCCTTTTTTACTGTGAAAATGGCACTTTGGGACTGTGAAAGTGACATTTTGGCCCTGTTGTCCCAAACTGCCCCAGCACTTCCCACATTGCTCAAAGTGGCTAGCTTCATCCCAACACAGTTTATAGGGCCATACGGTACATAGTTTTCAAGTTACAGACTAAGCTAAGCAAAAGTGAACCAGGCCTTTTTACTGTGAAAATGGCACTTTGGGACTGTGAAAGTGACATTTTGGCCCTGTCGTTCCCTGTTGTCCCAAACTGCCCCAGCTCTTGCCACAATGCTCAAAGTGGCTAGCTTTCATCCCAACACAGTTTATAGGGCCATACTGGTACATAGTTTTCAAGTTACAGACTAAGCTAAGCAAAAGTGAACCAGGCCTTTTTACTGTGAAAATGGCACTTTGGGACTGTGAAAGTGACATTTTGGCCCTGTTCGTTCCTGTTGTCCCAAACTGCCCCAGCACTTGCCACAATGCTCAAAGTGGCTAGCTTTCATCCCAACACAGTTTATAGGGCCATACGGTACATAGTTTTCAAGTTACAGACTAAGCTAAGCAAAAGTGAACCAGGCCTTTTTACTGTGAAAATGGCACTTTGGGACTGTGAAAGTGACATTTTGGCCCTGTTGTCCCAAACTGCCCCAGCACTTCCCACACTGCTCAAAGTGGCTAGCTTTCATCCCAACACAGTTTATAGGGCCATACGGTACATAGTTTTCAAGTTACAGACTAAGCTAAGCAAAAGTGAACCAGGCCTTTTTACTGTGAAAATGGCACTTTGGGACTGTGAAAGTGACATTTTGGCCCTGTTGTCCCAAACTGCCCCAGCACTTCCCACATTGCTCAAAGTGGCTAGCTTTCATCCCAACACAGTTTATAGGGCCATACGGTACATAGTTTTCAAGTTACAGACTAAGCTAAGCAAAAGTGAACCAGGCCTTTTTACTGTGAAAATGGCACTTGGGACTGTGAAAGTGACATTTTGGCCCTGTTGTCCCAAACTGCCCCAGCACTTCCCACATTGCTCAAAGTGGCTAGCTTTCATCCCAACACAGTTTATAGGGCCATACGGTACATAGTTTTCAAGTTACAGACTAAGCTAAGCAAAATGAATCTTTTTTTTTTTACTGTGAAAACGGCACTTTGGGACTGTGAAAGTGACATTTTGGCCCTGTTGTCCCAAACTGCCCCAGCACTTCCCACATTGCTCAAAGTGGCTAGCTTTCATCCCAACACAGTTTATAGGGCCATACGGTACATAGTTTTCAAGTTACAGACTAAGCTAAGCAAAAGTGAACCAGGCCTTTTTACTGTGAAAATGGCACTTTGGGACTGTGAAAGTGACATTTTGGCCCTGTTGTCCCAAACTGCCCCAGCACTTCCCACATTGCTCAAAGTGGCTAGCTTTCATCCCAACACAGTTTATAGGGCCATACGGTACATAGTTTTCAAGTTACAGACTAAGCTAAGCAAAAGTGAACCAGCCTTTTTACTGTGAAAATGGCACTTTGGGACTGTGAAAGTGACATTTTGGCCCTGTTGTCCCAAACTGCCCCAGCACTTCCCACATTGCTCAAAGTGGCTAGCTTTCATCCCAACACAGTTTATAGGGCCATACGGTACATAGTTTTCAAGTTACAGACTAAGCTAAGCAAAAGTGAACCAGGCCTTTTTACTGTGAAAATGGCACTTTGGGACTGTGAAAGTGACATTTTGGCCCTGTTCGTCCTGTTGTCCCAAACTGCCCCAGCTCTTGCCACAATGCTCAAAGTGGCTAGCTTTCATCCCAACACAGTTTATAGGGCCATACGGTACATAGTTTTCAAGTTACAGACTAAGCTAAGCAAAAGTGAACCAGGCCTTTTTACTGTGAAAATGGCACTTTGGGACTGTGAAAGTGACATTTTGGCCCTGTTGTCCCAAACTGCCCCAGCACTTCCCACATTGCTCAAAGTGGCTAGCTTTCATCCCAACACAGTTTATAGGGCCATACGGTACATAGTTTTCAAGTTACAGACTAAGCTAAGCAAAAGTGAACCAGGCCTTTTTACTGTGAAAATGGCACTTTGGGACTGTGAAAGTGACTTTTGGCCCTGTTGTCCCAAACTGCCCCAGCACTTCCCACATTGCTCAAAGTGGCTAGCTTTCATCCCAACACAGTTTATAGGGCCATACGGTACATAGTTTTCAAGTTACAGACTAAGCTAAGCAAAATGAATCTTTTTTTTTTACTGTGAAAACGGCACTTTGGGACTGTGAAAGTGACATTTTGGCCCTGTTGTCCCAAACTGCCCCAGCACTTCCCACATTGCTCAAAGTGGCTAGCTTTCATCCCAACACAGTTTATAGGGCCATACGGTACATAGTTTTCAAGTTACAGACTAAGCTAAGCAAAATGAATCTGTTTTTTTTACTGTGAAAATGGCACTTTGGGACTGTGAAAGTGACATTTTGGCCCTGTTGTCCCAAACTGCCCCAGCACTTCCCACATTGCTCAAAGTGGCTAGCTTTCATCCCAACACAGTTTATAGGGCCATACGGTACATAGTTTTCAAGTTACAGACTAAGCTAAGCAAAAGTGAACCAGGCCTTTTTACTGTGAAAATGGCACTTTGGGACTGTGAAAGTGACATTTTGGCCCTGTTGTCCCAAACTGCCCCAGCACTTCCCACATTGCTCAAAGTGGCTAGCTTTCATCCCAACACAGTTTATAGGGCCATACGGTACATAGTTTTCAAGTTACAGACTAAGCTAAGCAAAAGTGAACCAGGCCTTTTTACTGTGAAAATGGCACTTTGGGACTGTGAAAGTGACATTTTGGCCCTGTTGTCCCAAACTGCCCCAGCACTTCCCACATTGCTCAAAGTGGCTAGCTTTCATCCCAACACAGTTTATAGGGCCATACGGTACATAGTTTTCAAGTTACAGACTAAGCTAAGCAAAAGTGAACCAGGCCTTTTTACTGTGAAAATGGCACTTTGGGACTGTGAAAGTGACATTTTGGCCCTGTTGTCCCAAACTGCCCCAGCACTTCCCACATTGCTCAAAGTGGCTAGCTTTCATCCCAACACAGTTTATAGGGCCATACGGTACATAGTTTTCAAGTTACAGACTAAGCTAAGCAAAAGTGAACCAGGCCTTTTTACTGTGAAAATGGCACTTTGGGACTGTGAAAGTGACATTTTGGCCCTGTTGTCCCAAACTGCCCCAGCACTTCCCACATTGCTCAAAGTGGCTAGCTTTCATCCCAACACAGTTTATAGGGCCATACGGTACATAGTTTTCAAGTTACAGACTAAGCTAAGCAAAATGAATCCTTTTTTTTTTACTGTGAAAACGGCACTTTGGGACTGTGAAAGTGACATTTTGGCCCTGTTGTCCCAAACTGCCCCAGCACTTCCCACATTGCTCAAAGTGGCTAGCTTTCATCCCAACACAGTTTATAGGGCCATACGGTACATAGTTTTCAAGTTACAGACTAAGCTAAGCAAAAGTGAACCAGGCCTTTTTACTGTGAAAAATGGCACTTTGGGACTGTGAAAGTGACATTTTGGCCCTGTTGTCCCAAACTGCCCCAGCACTTCCCACATTGCTCAAAGTGGCTAGCTTTCATCCCAACACAGTTTATAGGGCCATACGGTACATAGTTTTCAAGTTACAGACTAAGCTAAGCAAAAGTGAACCAGGCCTTTTTACTGTGAAAATGGCACTTTGGGACTGTGAAAGTGACATTTTGGCCCTGTTGTCCCAAACTGCCCCAGCACTTCCCACATTGCTCAAAGTGGCTAGCTTTCATCCCAACACAGTTTATAGGGCCATACGGTACATAGTTTTCAAGTTACAGACTAAGCTAAGCAAAAGTGAACCAGGCCTTTTTACTGTGAAAATGGCACTTTGGGACTGTGAAAGTGACATTTTGGCCCTGTTCGTCCCTGTTGTCCCAAACTGCCCAGCTCTTGCCCACAATGCTCAAAGTGGCTAGCTTTCATCCCAACACAGTTTATAGGGCCATACGGTACATAGTTTTCAAGTTACAGACTAAGCTAAGCAAAAGTGAACCAGGCCTTTTTACTGTGAAAATGGCACTTTGGGACTGTGAAAGTGACATTTTGGCCCTGTTGTCCCAAACTGCCCCAGCACTTCCCACACTGCTCAAAGTGGCTAGCTTTCATCCCAACACAGTTTATAGGGCCATACGGTACATAGTTTTCAAGTTACAGACTAAGCTAAGCAAAAGTGAACCAGGCCTTTTTACTGTGAAAATGGCACTTTGGGACTGTGAAAGTGACATTTTGGCCCTGTTGTCCCAAACTGCCCCAGCACTTCCCACATTGCTCAAAGTGGCTAGCTTTCATCCCAACACAGTTTATAGGCCATACGGTACATAGTTTTCAAGTTACAGACTAAGCTAAGCAAAAGTGAACCAGGCCTTTTTACTGTGAAAATGGCACTTTGGGACTGTGAAAGTGACATTTTGGCCCTGTTGTCCCAAACTGCCCCAGCACTTCCCACATTGCTCAAAGTGGCTAGCTTTCATCCCAACACAGTTTATAGGGCCATACGGTACATAGTTTTCAAGTTACAGACTAAGCTAAGCAAAAGTGAATCAGTCTTTTTACTGTGAAAATGGCACTTTGGGACTGTGAAAGTGACATTTTGGCCCTGTTGTCCCAAACTGCCCCAGCACTTCCACATTGCTCAAAGTGGCTAGCTTTCATCCCAACACAGTTTATAGGGCCATACGGTACATAGTTTTCAAGTTACAGACTAAGCTAAGCAAAAGTGAACCAGGCCTTTTTACTGTGAAAATGGCACTTTGGGACTGTGAAAGTGACATTTTGGCCCTGTTGTCCCAAACTGCCCCAGCACTTCCCACATTGCTCAAAGTGGCTAGCTTTCATCCCAACACAGTTTATAGGGCCATACGGTACATAGTTTTCAAGTTACAGACTAAGCTAAGCAAAAGTGAACCAGGCCTTTTTACTGTGAAAATGGCACTTTGGGACTGTGAAAGTGACATTTTGGCCCTGTTGTCCCAAACTGCCCCAGCACTTCCCACATTGCTCAAAGTGGCTAGCTTTCATCCAACACAGTTTATAGGGCCATACGGTACATAGTTTTCAAGTTACAGACTAAGCTAAGCAAAAGTGAACAGGCCTTTTTACTGTGAAAATGGCACTTTGGGACTGTGAAAGTGACAT
The DNA here is from genome assembly GCF_963924005.1 of Protomyctophum bolini. Classification (NCBI taxonomy): domain Eukaryota; kingdom Metazoa; phylum Chordata; class Actinopteri; order Myctophiformes; family Myctophidae; genus Protomyctophum; species Protomyctophum bolini. The sequence goes on along the minus strand of NW_027665702.1, from coordinate 6,677 downwards.
TTTGGCCCTGATCGTTCCCTGTTGTCCCAAACTGCCCCAGCTCTTGCCACAATGCTCAAAGTGGCTAGCTTCATCCCAACACAGTTTATAGGGCCATACGGTACATAGTTTTCAAGTTACAGACTAAGCTAAGCAAAAGTGAACCAGGCCTTTTTACTGTGAAAATGGCACTTTGGGACTGTGAAAGTGACATTTTGGCCCTGTTGTCCCAAACTGCCCCAGCACTTCCCACACTGCTCAAAGTGGCTAGCTTTCATCCCAACACAGTTTATAGGGCCATACGGTACATAGTTTTCAAGTTACAGACTAAGCTAAGCAAAAGTGAACCAGGCCTTTTTACTGTGAAAATGGCACTTTGGGACTGTGAAAGTGACATTTTGGCCCTGTTGTCCCAAACTGCCCCAGCACTTCCCACATTGCTCAAAGTGGCTAGCTTTCATCCCAACACAGTTTATAGGGCCATACGGTACATAGTTTTCAAGTTACAGACTAAGCTAAGCAAAAGTGAACCAGGCCTTTTTACTGTGAAAATGGCACTTTGGGACTGTGAAAGTGACATTTTGGCCCTGTTGTCCCAAACTGCCCCAGCACTTCCCACATTGCTCAAAGTGGCTAGCTTTCATCCCAACACAGTTTATAGGGCCATACGGTACATAGTTTTCAAGTTACAGACTAAGCTAAGCAAAAGTGAACCAGGCCTTTTTACTGTGAAAATGGCACTTTGGGACTGTGAAAGTGACATTTTGGCCCTGTTCTTCCCTGTTGTCCCAAACTGCCCCAGCACTTCCCACATTGCTCAAAGTGGCTAGCTTTCATCCCAACACAGTTTATAGGGCCATACGGTACATAGTTTTCAAGTTACAGACTAAGCTAAGCAAAAGTGAACCAGGCCTTTTTACTGTGAAAATGGCACTTTGGGACTGTGAAAGTGACATTTTGGCCCTGTTGTCCCAAACTGCCCCAGCACTTCCCACATTGCTCAAAGTGGCTAGCTTTCATCCCAACACAGTTTATAGGGCCATACGGTACATAGTTTTCAAGTTACAGACTAAGCTAAGCAAAAGTGAACCAGGCCTTTTTACTGTGAAAATGGCACTTTGGGACTGTGAAAGTGACATTTTGGCCCTGTTGTCCCAAACTGCCCCAGCACTTCCCACATTGCTCAAAGTGGCTAGCTTTCATCCCAACACAGTTTATAGGGCCATACGGTACATAGTTTTCAAGTTACAGACTAAGCTAAGCAAAAGTGAACAGGCCTTTTTTTTACTGTGAAAACGGCACTTTGGGACTGTGAAAGTGACATTTTGGCCCTGTTGTCCCAAACTGCCCCAGCACTTCCCACATTGCTCAAAGTGGCTAGCTTTCATCCCAACACAGTTTATAGGGCCATACGGTACATAGTTTTCAAGTTACAGACTAAGCTAAGCAAAAGTGAACAGGCCTTTTTACTGTGAAAATGGCACTTTGGGACTGTGAAAGTGACATTTTGGCCCTGTTGTCCCAAACTGCCCCAGCACTTCCCACAATTGCTCAAAGTGGCTAGCTTTCATCCCAACACAGTTTATAGGGCCATACGGTACATAGTTTTCAAGTTACAGACTAAGCTAAGCAAAAGTGAACCAGGCCTTTTTACTGTGAAAATGGCACTTTGGGACTGTGAAAGTGACATTTTGGCCCTGTTGTCCCAAACTGCCCCAGCACTTCCCACATTGCTCAAAGTGGCTAGCTTTCATCCCAACACAGTTTATAGGGCCATACGGTACATAGTTTTCAAGTTACAGACTAAGCTAAGCAAAAGTGAAGCCTTTTTTTTACTGTGAAAATGGCACTTTGGGACTGTGAAAGTGACATTTTGGCCCTGTTGTCCCAAACTGCCCCAGCACTTCCCACATTGCTCAAAGTGGCTAGCTTTCATCCCAACACAGTTTATAGGGCCATACGGTACATAGTTTTCAAGTTACAGACTAAGCTAAGCAAAAGTGAACCAGGCCTTTTTACTGTGAAAATGGCACTTTGGGACTGTGAAAGTGACATTTTGGCCCTGTTGTCCCAAACTGCCCCAGCACTTCCCACATTGCTCAAAGTGGCTAGCTTTCATCCCAACACAGTTTATAGGGCCATACGGTACATAGTTTTCAAGTTACAGACTAAGCTAAGCAAAAGTGAACCAGGCCTTTTTACTGTGAAAATGGCACTTTGGGACTGTGAAAGTGACATTTTGGCCCTGTTGTCCCAAACTGCCCCAGCACTTCCCACATTGCTCAAAGTGGCTAGCTTTCATCCCAACACAGTTTATAGGGCCATACGGTACATAGTTTTCAAGTTACAGACTAAGCTAAGCAAAATGAATCTTTTTTTTTTACTGTGAAACGGCACTTTGGGACTGTGAAAGTGACATTTTGGCCCTGTTGTCCCAAACTGCCCAGCACTTCCCACATTGCTCAAAGTGGCTAGCTTTCATCCCAACACAGTTTATAGGGCCATACGGTACATAGTTTTCAAGTTACAGACTAAGCTAAGCAAAAGTGAACCAGGCCTTTTTACTGTGAAAATGGCACTTTGGGACTGTGAAAGTGACATTTTGGCCCTGTTGTCCCAAACTGCCCCAGCACTTCCCACATTGCTCAAAGTGGCTAGCTTTCATCCCAACACAGTTTATAGGGCCATACGGTACATAGTTTTCAAGTTACAGACTAAGCTAAGCAAAAGTGAACCAGGCCTTTTTACTGTGAAAATGGCACTTTGGGACTGTGAAAGTGACATTTTGGCCCTGTTGTCCCAAACTGCCCCAGCACTTCCCACATTGCTCAAAGTGGCTAGCTTTCATCCCAACACAGTTTATAGGGCCATACGGTACATAGTTTTCAAGTTACAGACTAAGCTAAGCAAAAGTGAACCAGGCCTTTTTACTGTGAAAATGGCACTTTGGGACTGTGAAAGTGACATTTTGGCCCTGTTCGTTCCCTGTTGTCCCAAACTGCCCCAGCTCTTGCCACAATGCTCAAAGTGGCTAGCTTTCATCCCAACACAGTTTATAGGGCCATACGGTACATAGTTTTCAAGTTACAGACTAAGCTAAGCAAAGTGAACCAGGCCTTTTTACTGTGAAAATGGCACTTTGGGACTGTGAAAGTGACATTTTGGCCCTGTTGTCCCAAACTGCCCCAGCACTTCCCACACTGCTCAAAGTGGCTAGCTTTCATCCAACACAGTTTATAGGGCCATACGGTACATAGTTTTCAAGTTACAGACTAAGCTAAGCAAAAGTGAACCAGGCCTTTTTACTGTGAAAATGGCACTTTGGGACTGTGAAAGTGACATTTTGGCCCTGTTGTCCCAAACTGCCCCAGCACTTCCCACATTGCTCAAAGTGGCTAGCTTTCATCCCAACACAGTTTATAGGGCCATACGGTACATAGTTTTCAAGTTACAGACTAAGCTAAGCAAAAGTGAACCAGGCCTTTTTACTGTGAAAATGGCACTTTGGGACTGTGAAAGTGACATTTGGCCCTGTTGTCCCAAACTGCCCCAGCACTTCCCACATTGCTCAAAGTGGCTAGCTTTCATCCCAACACAGTTTATAGGGCCATACGGTACATAGTTTTCAAGTTACAGACTAAGCTAAGCAAAGTGAACCAGGCCTTTTTACTGTGAAAATGGCACTTTGGGACTGTGAAAGTGACATTTTGGCCCTGTTGTCCCAAACTGCCCCAGCACTTCCCACATTGCTCAAAGTGGCTAGCTTTCATCCCAACACAGTTTATAGGGCCATACGGTACATAGTTTTCAAGTTACAGACTAAGCTAAGCAAAATGAATCTTTTTTTTTACTGTGAAAACGGCACTTTGGGACTGTGAAAGTGACATTTTGGCCCTGTTGTCCCAAACTGCCCCAGCACTTCCCACATTGCTCAAAGTGGCTAGCTTTCATCCCAACACAGTTTATAGGGCCATACGGTACATAGTTTTCAAGTTACAGACTAAGCTAAGCAAAAGTGAACCAGGCCTTTTTACTGTGAAAATGGCACTTTGGGACTGTGAAAGTGACATTTTGGCCCTGTTGTCCCAAACTGCCCCAGCACTTCCCACATTGCTCAAAGTGGCTAGCTTTCATCCCAACACAGTTTATAGGGCCATACGGTACATAGTTTTCAAGTTACAGACTAAGCTAAGCAAAAGTGAACCAGGCCTTTTTTACTGTGAAAATGGCACTTTGGACTGTGAAAGTGACATTTTGGCCCTGTTGTCCCAAACTGCCCCAGCACTTCCCACATTGCTCAAAGTGGCTAGCTTTCATCCCAACACAGTTTATAGGGCCATACGGTACATAGTTTTCAAGTTACAGACTAAGCTAAGCAAAGTGAACCAGGCCTTTTTACTGTGAAAATGGCACTTTGGGACTGTGAAAGTGACATTTTGGCCTTCGTCCTGTGTCCCAAACTGCCCCAGCACTTGCCACATTGCTCAAAGTGGCTAGCTTTCATCCCAACACAGTTTATAGGGCCATACGGTACATAGTTTTCAAGTTACAGACTAAGCTAAGCAAAAGTGAACCAGGCCTTTTTACTGTGAAAATGGCACTTTGGGACTGTGAAAGTGACATTTTGGCCCTGTTGTCCCAAACTGCCCCAGCACTTCCACAATGCTCAAAGTGCTAGCTTTCATCCCAACACAGTTTATAGGGCCATACGGTACATAGTTTTCAAGTTACAGACTAAGCTAAGCAAAAGTGAACCAGGCCTTTTTACTGTGAAAATGGCACTTTGGGACTGTGAAAGTGACATTTTGGCCCTGTTGTCCCAAACTGCCCCAGCACTTCCCACATTGCTCAAAGTGGCTAGCTTTCATCCCAACACAGTTTATAGGGCCATACGGTACATAGTTTTCAAGTTACAGACTAAGCAAAGCAAAGTGAACCAGGCCTTTTTACTGTGAAAATGGCACTTTGGGACTGTGAAAGTGACATTTTGGCCCTGTTGTCCCAAACTGCCCCAGCACTTCCCACATTGCTCAAAGTGGCTAGCTTTCATCCCAACACAGTTTATAGGGCCATACGGTACATAGTTTCAAGTTACAGACTAAGCTAATCAAAAGTGAACTGCTTTTTTTTACTGTGAAAACGGCACTTTGGGACTGTGAAAGTGACATTTTGGCCCTGTTGTCCCAAACTGCCCAGCACCTTCCCACATTGCTCAAAGTGGCTAGCTTCATCCAACACAGTTTTATAGGGCCATACGGTACATAGTTTTCAAGTTACAGACTAAGCTAAGCAAAAGTGAACCAGGCCTTTTTACTGTGAAAATGGCACTTTGGGACTGTGAAAGTGACATTTTGGCCCTGTTGTCCCAAACTGCCCCAGCACTTCCCACATTGCTCAAAGTGGCTAGCTTTCATCCCAACACAGTTTATAGGGCCATACGGTACATAGTTTTCAAGTTACGACTAAGCTAAGCAAAAGTGAACCAGGCCTTTTTACTGTGAAAATGGCACTTTGGGACTGTGAAAGTGACATTTTGGCCCTGTTGTCCCAAACTGCCCCAGCACTTCCACATTGCTCAAAGTGGCTAGCTTTCATCCCAACACAGTTTTTATAGGGCCATACGGTACATAGTTTTCAAGTTACAGACTAAGCTAAGCAAAATGAATCTTTTTTTTTTTACTGTGAAAACGGCACTTTGGGACCTGTGAAAGTGACATTTTGGCCCTGTTGTCCAAACTGCCCCAGCACTTCCCACATTGCTCAAAGTGGCTAGCTTTCATCCCAACACAGTTTATAGGGCCATACGGTACATAGTTTTCAAGTTACAGACTAAGCTAAGCAAAAGTGAACCAGGCCTTTTTACTGTTGAAAATGGCACTTTGGGGACTGTGAAAGTGACATTTTGGCCCTGTTGTCCCAAACTGCCCCAGCACTTCCCACATTGCTCAAAGTGCTAGCTTTCATCCCAACACAGTTTATAGGGCCATACGGTACATAGTTTTCAAGGTTACAGACTAAGCTAAGCAAAAGTGAACCAGGCCTTTTTACTGTGAAAATGGCACTTTGGGACTGTGAAAGTGACATTTTGGCCCTGTTGTCCAAACTGCCCCAGCACTTCCAACATTGCTCAAAGTGGCTAGCTTTCATCCCAACACAGTTTATAGCCATACGGGTACTTAGTTTTTCAAGTTACAGACTAAGCTAAGCAAAAGTGAACCAGGCCTTTTTACTGTGAAAATGGCACTTTGGACTGTAAAGTGACATTTTGGCCCTGTTGTCCCAAACTGCCCCAGCACTTCCACATTGCTCAAAGTGGCTAGCTTCATCCCAAACAGTTTATAGGGCCAATACGGTACATAGTTTTCAAGTTACAGACTAAGCTAAGCAAAAGTGAACCAGGGCCTTTTTACTGTGAAAATGGCACTTGTGGGACTGTGAAGTGACATTTTGGCCCTGTTCGTTCCCTGTTGTCCAAACTGCCCCAGCTCTTGCCACAATGCTCAAAAGTGGCTAGCTTTCATCCCATCACAGTTTATTAGGGCCATACGGTACATAGTTTTCAAGTACAGACTAAGCTAAGCAAAAGTGAACCAGGCCTTTTTACTGTGAAAATGCACTTTGGGACTGTGAAAGTGACATTTTGGCCTGTTGTCCCAAACTGCCCCAGCACTTCCCACATTGCTCAAAGTGGCTAGCTT
>NW_027665703.1:0-40574 GCF_963924005.1 Protomyctophum bolini | reverse complement strand
AAAACTATGTACCGTAGTGGCCCTATAATCTGTGTTTGGGATGAAAGCTAAGCCACTTTGAGCAGTGTGGGGAAGTGCTGGGGCAGTTTGTTGGACAACAAGGCCAAAATGTCACTTTCACAGTCCCAAAGTGCATTTTTCACAGTAAAAAGGCCTGGGTTCACTTTTGCTTAGCTTAGTCTGTAACTTGAAAACTATGTACCGTATGGCCCTATAAACTGTGTTGGGATGAAAGCTAGCCACTTTGAGCAGTGTGGGCAAGAGCTGGGGCAGTTTGGGGACAACAGGAACGAACAGGCCAAAATGTCACTTTCACAGTCCCAAAGTGCCATTTTCACAGTAAAAAGGCCTGGTTCACTTTTGCTTAGCTTAGTCCTGTAACTTTGAAAACTATGTACCGTATGGCCCTATAAACTGTGTTGGGATGAAAGCTAGCCACTTTGAGCAATGTGGGAAGTGCTGGGGCAGTTTGGGACAACAGGGCCAAAATGTCACTTTCACAGTCCCAAAGTGCCATTTTCACAGTAAAAAGGCCTGGTTCACTTTTGCTTAGCTTAGTCTGTAACTTGAAAACTATGTACCGTATGGCCCTATAAACTGTGTTGGGATGAAAGCTAGCCACTTTGAGCAATGTGGGAAGTGCTGGGGCAGTTTGGGACAACAGGGCCAAAATGTCACTTTCACAGTCCCAAAGTGCCATTTTCACAGTAAAAAGGCCTGGTTCACTTTTGCTTAGCTTAGTCTGTAACTTGAAAACTATGTACCGTATGGCCCTATAAACTGTGTTGGGATGAAAGCTAGCCACTTTGAGCAATGTGGGAAGTGCTGGGGCAGTTTGGGACAACAGGGCCAAAATGTCACTTTCACAGTCCCAAAGTGCCATTTTCACAGTAAAAAAAGGACTGTTCACTTTTGCTTAGCTTAGTCTGTAACTTGAAAACTATGTACCGTATGGCCCTATAAACTGTGTTGGGATGAAAGCTAGCCACTTTGAGCAATGTGGGAAGTGCTGGGGCAGTTTGGGACAACAGGGCCAAAATGTCACTTTCACAGTCCCAAAGTGCCATTTTCACAGTAAAAAGGCCTGGTTCACTTTTGCTTAGCTTAGTCTGTAACTTGAAAACTATGTACCGTATGGCCCTATAAACTGTGTTGGGATGAAAGCTAGCCACTTTGAGCAATGTGGGAAGTGCTGGGGCAGTTTGGGACAACAGGGCCAAAATGTCACTTTCACAGTCCCAAAGTGCCATTTTCACAGTAAAAAGGCCTGGTTCACTTTTGCTTAGCTTAGTCTGTAACTTGAAAACTATGTACCGTATGGCCCTATAAACTGTGTTGGGATGAAAGCTAGCCACTTTGAGCAATGTGGGAAGTGCTGGGGCAGTTTGGGACAACAGGGCCAAAATGTCACTTTCACAGTCCCAAAGTGCATTTTCACAGTAAAAAAAGGCCTGAGTTCACTTTTGCTTAGCTTAGTCTGTAACTTGAAAACTATGTACCGTATGGCCCTATAAACTGTGTTGGGATGAAAGCTAGCCACTTTGAGCAATGTGGGAAGTGCTGGGGCAGTTTGGGACAACAGGGCCAAAATGTCACTTTCACAGTCCCAAAGTGCCATTTTCACAGTAAAAAGGCCTGGTTCACTTTTGCTTAGCTTAGTCTGTAACTTGAAAACTATGTACCGTATGGCCCTATAAACTGTGTTGGGATGAAAGCTAGCCACTTTGAGCAATGTGGGAAGTGCTGGGGCAGTTTGGGACAACAGGGCCAAAATGTCACTTTCACAGTCCCAAAGTGCCATTTTCACAGTAAAAAGGCCTGGTTCACTTTTGCTTAGCTTAGTCTGTAACTTGAAAACTATGTACCGTATGGCCCTATAAACTGTGTTGGGATGAAAGCTAGCCACTTTGAGCAATGTGGGAAGTGCTGGGGCAGTTTGGGACAACAGGGCCAAAATGTCACTTTCACAGTCCCAAAGTGCCATTTTCACAGTAAAAAGGCCTGGTTCACTTTTGCTTAGCTTAGTCTGTAACTTGAAAACTATGTACCGTATGGCCCTATAAACTGTGTTGGGATGAAAGCTAGCCACTTTGAGCAATGTGGGAAGTGCTGGGGCAGTTTGGGACAACAGGGCCAAAATGTCACTTTCACAGTCCCAAAGTGCCATTTTCACAGTAAAAAGGCCTGGTTCACTTTTGCTTAGCTTAGTCTGTAACTTGAAAACTATGTACCGTATGGCCCTATAAACTGTGTTGGGATGAAAGCTAGCCACTTTGAGCAATGTGGGAAGAGCTGGGGCAGTTTGGGACAACAGGGACACAGGCCAAATGTCACTTTCACAGTCCCAAAGTGCCATTTTCACAGTAAAAAGGCCTGGTTCACTTTTGCTTAGCTTAGTCTGTAACTTGAAAACTATGTACCGTATGGCCCTATAAACTGTGTTGGGATGAAAGCTAGCCACTTTGAGCAATGTGGGAAGTGCTGGGGCAGTTTGGGACAACAGGGCCAAAATGTCACTTTCACAGTCCCAAAGTGCCATTTTCACAGTAAAAAGGCCTGGTTCACTTTTGCTTAGCTTAGTCTGTAACTTGAAAACTATGTACCGTATGGCCCTATAAACTGTGTTGGGATGAAAGCTAGCCACTTTGAGCAATGTGGGAAGTGCTGGGGCAGTTTGGGACAACAGGGCCAAAATGTCACTTTCACAGTCCCAAAGTGCCATTTTCACAGTAAAAAGGCCTGGTTCACTTTTGCTTAGCTTAGTCTGTAACTTGAAAACTATGTACCGTATGGCCCTATAAACTGTGTTGGGATGAAAGCTAGCCACTTTGAGCAATGTGGGAAGTGCTGGGGCAGTTTGGGACAACAGGGCCAAAATGTCACTTTCACAGTCCCAAAGTGCCATTTTCACAGTAAAAAAGGACAGATTCACTTTTGCTTAGCTTAGTCTGTAACTTGAAAACTATGTACCGTATGGCCCTATAAACTGTGTTGGGATGAAAGCTAGCCACTTTGAGCAATGTGGGAAGTGCTGGGGCAGTTTGGGACAACAGGGCCAAAATGTCACTTTCACAGTCCCAAAGTGCCATTTTCACAGTAAAAAGGCCTGGTTCACTTTTGCTTAGCTTAGTCTGTAACTTGAAAACTATGTACCGTATGGCCCTATAAACTGTGTTGGGATGAAAGCTAGCCACTTTGAGCAATGTGGGAAGTGCTGGGGCAGTTTGGGACAACAGGGCCAAAATGTCACTTTCACAGTCCCAAAGTGCCATTTTCACAGTAAAAAGGCCTGGTTCACTTTTGCTTAGCTTAGTCTGTAACTTGAAAACTATGTACCGTATGGCCCTATAAACTGTGTTGGGATGAAAGCTAGCCACTTTGAGCAATGTGGGAAGTGCTGGGGCAGTTTGGGACAACAGGGCCAAAATGTCACTTTCACAGTCCCAAAGTGCCATTTTCACAGTAAAAAAAAGACAGATTCATTTTGCTTAGCTTAGTCTGTAACTTGAAAACTATGTACCGTATGGCCCTATAAACTGTGTTGGGATGAAAGCTAGCCACTTTGAGCAATGTGGGAAGTGCTGGGGCAGTTTGGGACAACAGGGCCAAAATGTCACTTTCACAGTCCCAAAGTGCCATTTTCACAGTAAAAAGGCCTGGCTTCACTTTTGCTTAGCTTAGTCTGTAACTTGAAAACTATGTACCGTATGGCCCTATAAACTGTGTTGGGATGAAAGCTAGCCACTTTGAGCAATGTGGGAAGTGCTGGGGCAGTTTGGGACAACAGGGCCAAAATGTCACTTTCACAGTCCCAAAGTGCCATTTTCACAGTAAAAAAAAACAGATTCATTTTGCTTAGCTTAGTCTGTAACTTGAAAACTATGTACCGTATGGCCCTATAAACTGTGTTGGGATGAAAGCTAGCCACTTTGAGCAATGTGGGAAGTGCTGGGGCAGTTTGGGACAACAGGGCCAAAATGTCACTTTCACAGTCCCAAAGTGCCGTTTTCACAGTAAAAAAAAAAGATTCATTTTGCTTAGCTTTGTCTGTAACTTGAAAACTATGTACCGTATGGCCCTATAAACTGTGTTGGGATGAAAGCTAGCCACTTTGAGCAATGTGGGAAGTGCTGGGGCAGTTTGGGACAACAGGGCCAAAATGTCACTTTCACAGTCCCAAAGTGCCATTTTCACAGTAAAAAAGGCCTGGTTCACTTTTGCTTAGCTTAGTCTGTAACTTGAAAACTATGTACCGTATGGCCCTATAAACTGTGTTGGGATGAAAGCTAGCCACTTTGAGCAATGTGGGAAGTGCTGGGGCAGTTTGGGACAACAGGCCAAAATGTCACTTTCACAGTCCCAAAGTGCCATTTTCACAGTAAAAAGGCCTGGTTCACTTTTGCTTAGCTTAGTCTGTAACTTGAAAACTATGTACCGTATGGCCCTATAAACTGTGTTGGGATGAAAGCTAGCCACTTTGAGCAATGTGGCAAGTGCTGGGGCAGTTTGGGACGAACAGGGCCAAAATGTCACTTTCACAGTCCAAAGTGCCATTTTCACAGTAAAAAGGCCTGGTTCACTTTTGCTTAGCTTAGTCTGTAACTTGAAAACTATGTACCGTATGGCCCTATAAACTGTGTTGGGATGAAAGCTAGCCACTTTGAGCAATGTGGGAAGTGCTGGGGCAGTTTGGGAAAACAGGGCCAAAATGTCACTTTCACAGTCCCAAAGTGCCATTTTCACAGTAAAAAGGCCTGGTTCACTTTTGCTTAGCTTAGTCTGTAACTTGAAAACTATGTACCGTATGGCCCTATAAACTGTGTTGGGATGAAAGCTAGCCACTTTGAGCAATGTGGGAAGTGCTGGGGCAGTTTGGGACAACAGGGCCAAAATGTCACTTTCACAGTCCCAAAGTGCCATTTTCACAGTAAAAAGGCCTGGTTCACTTTTGCTTAGCTTAGTCTGTAACTTGAAAACTATGTACCGTATGGCCCTATAAACTGTGTTGGGATGAAAGCTAGCCACTTTGAGCAATGTGGGAAGTGCTGGGGCAGTTTGGGACAACAGGGCCAAAATGTCACTTTCACAGTCCCAAAGTGCCGTTTTCACAGTAAAAAAAGAAAGATTCATTTTGCTTAGCTTAGTCTGTAACTTGAAAACTATGTACCGTATGGCCCTATAAACTGTGTTGGGATGAAAGCTAGCCACTTTGAGCAATGTGGGAAGTGCTGGGGCAGTTTGGGACAACAGGGCCAAAATGTCACTTTCACAGTCCCAAAGTGCCATTTTCACAGTAAAAAGGCCTGGTTCACTTTTGCTTAGCTTAGTCTGTAACTTGAAAACTATGTACCGTATGGCCCTATAAACTGTGTTGGGATGAAAGCTAGCCACTTTGAGCAATGTGGGAAGTGCTGGGGCAGTTTGGGACAACAGGGCCAAAATGTCACTTTCACAGTCCCAAAGTGCCATTTTCACAGTAAAAAGGCCTGGTTCACTTTTGCTTAGCTTAGTCTGTAACTTGAAAACTATGTACCGTATGGCCCTATAAACTGTGTTGGGATGAAAGCTAGCCACTTTGAGCAGTGTGGGAAGTGCTGGGGCAGTTTGGGACAACAGGGCCAAAATGTCACTTTCACAGTCCCAAAGTGCCATTTTCACAGTAAAAAGGCCTGGTTCACTTTTGCTTAGCTTAGTCTGTAACTTGAAAACTATGTACCGTATGGCCCTATAAACTGTGTTGGGATGAAAGCTAGCCACTTTGAGCATTGTGGCAAGAGCTGGGGCAGTTTGGGACAACAGGGAACGAACAGGGCCAAAATGTCACTTTCACAGTCCCAAAGTGCCATTTTCACAGTAAAAAGGCCTGGTTCACTTTTGCTTAGCTTAGTCTGTAACTTGAAAACTATGTACCGTATGGCCCTATAAACTGTGTTGGGATGAAAGCTAGCCACTTTGAGCAATGTGGGAAGTGCTGGGGCAGTTTGGGACAACAGGGCCAAAATGTCACTTTCACAGTCCCAAAGTGCCGTTTTCACAGTAAAAAAAAAAGATTCATTTTGCTTAGCTTAGTCTGTAACTTGAAAACTATGTACCGTATGGCCCTATAAACTGTGTTGGGATGAAAGCTAGCCACTTTGAGCAATGTGGGAAGTGCTGGGGCAGTTTGGGACAACAGGGCCAAAATGTCACTTTCACAGTCCCAAAGTGCCATTTTCACAGTAAAAAGGCCTGGTTCACTTTTGCTTAGCTTAGTCTGTAACTTGAAAACTATGTACCGTATGGCCCTATAAACTGTGTTGGGATGAAAGCTAGCCACTTTGAGGAATGTGGGAAGTGCTGGGGCAGTTTGGGACAACAGGGCCAAAATGTCACTTTCACAGTCCCAAAGTGCCATTTTCACAGTAAAAAGGCCTGGTTCACTTTTGCTTAGCTTAGTCTGTAACTTGAAAACTATGTACCGTATGGCCCTATAAACTGTGTTGGGATGAAAGCTAGCCACTTTGAGCAATGTGGGAAGTGCTGGGGCAGTTTGGGACAACAGGGCCAAAATGTCACTTTCACAGTCCCAAAGTGCCATTTTCACAGTAAAAAAAAAAAGATTCATTTTGCTTAGCTTAGTCTGTAACTTGAAAACTATGTACCGTATGGCCCTATAAACTGTGTTGGGATGAAAGCTAGCCACTTTGAGCAATGTGGGAAGTGCTGGGGCAGTTTGGGACAACAGGGCCAAAATGTCACTTTCACAGTCCCAAAGTGCCATTTTCACAGTAAAAAGGCCTGGTTCACTTTTGCTTAGCTTAGTCTGTAACTTGAAAACTATGTACCGTATGGCCCTATAAACTGTGTTGGGATGAAAGCTAGCCACTTTGAGCAATGTGGGAAGTGCTGGGGCAGTTTGGGACAACAGGGCCAAAATGTCACTTTCACAGTCCCAAAGTGCCATTTTCACAGTAAAAAAAAACAGATTCATTTTGCTTAGCTTAGTCTGTAACTTGAAAACTATGTACCGTATGGCCCTATAAACTGTGTTGGGATGAAAGCTAGCCACTTTGAGCAATGTGGGAAGTGCTGGGGCAGTTTGGGACAACAGGGCCAAAATGTCACTTTCACAGTCCCAAAGTGCCGTTTTCACAGTAAAAAAAAAAATATTCATTTTGCTTAGCTTTGTCTGTAACTTGAAAACTATGTACCGTATGGCCCTATAAACTGTGTTGGGATGAAAGCTAGCCACTTTGAGCAATGTGGGAAGTGCTGGGGCAGTTTGGGACAACAGGGCCAAAATGTCACTTTCACAGTCCCAAAGTGCCATTTTTACAGTAAAAAGGCCTGGTTCACTTTTGCTTAGCTTAGTCTGTAACTTGAAAACTATGTACCGTATGGCCCTATAAACTGTGTTGGGATGAAAGCTAGCCACTTTGAGCAATGTGGGAAGTGCTGGGGCAGTTTGGGACAACAGGGCCAAAATGTCACTTTCACAGTCCCAAAGTGCCATTTTCACAGTAAAAAGGCCTGGTTCACTTTTGCTTAGCTTAGTCTGTAACTTGAAAACTATGTACCGTATGGCCCTATAAACTGTGTTGGGATGAAAGCTAGCCACTTTGAGCATTGTGGCAAGAGCTGGGGCAGTTTGGGACAACAGGGAACGAACAGGGCCAAAATGTCACTTTCACAGTCCCAAAGTGCCATTTTCACAGTAAAAAGGCCTGGTTCACTTTTGCTTAGCTTAGTCTGTAACTTGAAAACTATGTACCGTATGGCCCTATAAACTGTGTTGGGATGAAAGCTAGCCACTTTGAGCAATGTGGGAAGTGCTGGGGCAGTTTGGGACAACAGGGCCAAAATGTCACTTTCACAGTCCCAAAGTGCCATTTTCACAGTAAAAAGGCCTGGTTCACTTTTGCTTAGCTTAGTCTGTAACTTGAAAACTATGTACCGTATGGCCCTATAAACTGTGTTGGGATGAAAGCTAGCCACTTTGAGCAATGTGGGAAGTGCTGGGGCAGTTTGGGACAACAGGGCCAAAATGTCACTTTCACAGTCCCAAAGTGCCATTTTCACAGTAAAAAGGCCTGGTTCACTTTTGCTTAGCTTAGTCTGTAACTTGAAAACTATGTACCGTATGGCCCTATAAACTGTGTTGGGATGAAAGCTAGCCACTTTGAGCAATGTGGGAAGTGCTGGGGCAGTTTGGGACAACAGGGCCAAAATGTCACTTTCACAGTCCCAAAGTGCCATTTTCACAGTAAAAAGGCCTGGTTCACTTTTGCTTAGCTTAGTCTGTAACTTGAAAACTATGTACCGTATGGCCCTATAAACTGTGTTGGGATGAAAGCTAGCCACTTTGAGCAATGTGGGAAGTGCTGGGGCAGTTTGGGACAACAGGGCCAAAATGTCACTTTCACAGTCCCAAAGTGCCGTTTTCACAGTAAAAAAAAAAAGATTAATTTTGCTTAGCTTAGTCTGTAACTTGAAAACTATGTACCGTATGGCCCTATAAACTGTGTTGGGATGAAAGCTAGCCACTTTGAGCAATGTGGGAAGTGCTGGGGCAGTTTGGGACAACAGGGCCAAAATGTCACTTTCACAGTCCCAAAGTGCCATTTTCACAGTAAAAAGGCCTGGTTCACTTTTGCTTAGCTTAGTCTGTAACTTGAAAACTATGTACCGTATGGCCCTATAAGCTGTGTTGGGATGAAAGCTAGCCACTTTGAGCAATGTGGGAAGTGCTGGGGCAGTTTGGGACAACAGGGCCAAAATGTCACTTTCACAGTCCCAAAGTGCCATTTTCACAGTAAAAAGGCCTGGTTCACTTTTGCTTAGCTTAGTCTGTAACTTGAAAACTATGTACCGTATGGCCCTATAAACTGTGTTGGGATGAAAGCTAGCCACTTTGAGCAGTGTGGGAAGTGCTGGGGCAGTTTGGGACAACAGGGCCAAAATGTCACTTTCACAGTCCCAAAGTGCCATTTTCACAGTAAAAAGGCCTGGTTCACTTTTGCTTAGCTTAGTCTGTAACTTGAAAACTATGTACCGTATGGCCCTATAAACTGTGTTGGGATGAAAGCTAGCCACTTTGAGCAATGTGGGAAGTGCTGGGGCAGTTTGGGACAACAGGGCCAAAATGTCACTTTCACAGTCCCAAAGTGCCATTTTCACAGTAAAAAGGCCTGGTTCACTTTTGCTTAGCTTAGTCTGTAACTTGAAAACTATGTACCGTATGGCCCTATAAACTGTGTTGGGATGAAAGCTAGCCACTTTGAGCAATGTGGGAAGTGCTGGGGCAGTTTGGGACAACAGGGCCAAAATGTCACTTTCACAGTCCCAAAGTGCCATTTTCACAGTAAAAAGGCCTGGTTCACTTTTGCTTAGCTTAGTCTGTAACTTGAAAACTATGTACCGTATGGCCCTATAAACTGTGTTGGGATGAAAGCTAGCCACTTTGAGCAATGTGGGAAGTGCTGGGGCAGTTTGGGACAACAGGGCCAAAATGTCACTTTCACAGTCCCAAAGTGCCATTTTCACAGTAAAAAGGCCTGGTTCACTTTTGCTTAGCTTAGTCTGTAACTTGAAAACTATGTACCGTATGGCCCTATAAACTGTGTTGGGATGAAAGCTAGCCACTTTGAGCAATGTGGGAAGTGCTGGGGCAGTTTGGGACAACAGGGCCAAAATGTCACTTTCACAGTCCCAAAGTGCCGTTTTCACAGTAAAAAAAAAAAGATTAATTTTGCTTAGCTTAGTCTGTAACTTGAAAACTATGTACGTATGACCTATGCCTATAAACTGTGTTGGGATGAAAGCTAGCCACTTTGAGCAATGTGGGAAGTGCTGGGGCAGTTTGGGACAACAGGGCCAAAATGTCACTTTCACAGTCCCAAAGTGCCATTTTTCACAGTAAAAAGGCTGGTTCACTTTTGCTTAGCTTAGTCTGTAACTTGAAAACTATGTACCGTATGGCCCTATAAGCTGTGTTGGGATGAAAGCTAGCCACTTTGAGCAATGTGGGAAGTGCTGGGGCAGTTTGGGACAACAGGGCCAAAATGTCACTTTCACAGTCCCAAAGTGCCATTTTCACAGTAAAAAGGCCTGGTTCACTTTTGCTTAGCTTAGTCTGTAACTTGAAAACTATGTACCGTATGGCCCTATAAACTGTGTTGGGATGAAAGCTAGCCACTTTGAGCAGTGTGGGAAGTGCTGGGGCAGTTTGGGACAACAGGGCCAAAATGTCACTTTCACAGTCCCAAAGTGCCATTTTCACAGTAAAAAGGCCTGGTTCACTTTTGCTTAGCTTAGTCTGTAACTTGAAAACTATGTACCGTATGGCCCTATAAACTGTGTTGGGATGAAAGCTAGCCACTTTGAGCAATGTGGGAAGTGCTGGGGCAGTTTGGGACAACAGGGCCAAAATGTCACTTTCACAGTCCCAAAGTGCCATTTTCACAGTAAAAAGGCCTGGTTCACTTTTGCTTAGCTTAGTCTGTAACTTGAAAACTATGTACCGTATGGCCCTATAAACTGTGTTGGGATGAAAGCTAGCCACTTTGAGCAATGTGGGAAGTGCTGGGGCAGTTTGGGACAACAGGGCCAAAATGTCACTTTCACAGTCCAAAGTGCCATTTTCACAGTAAAAAGGCCTGGTTCACTTTTGCTTAGCTTAGTCTGTAACTTGAAAACTATGTACCGTATGGCCCTATAAACTGTGTTGGGATGAAAGCTAGCCACTTTGAGCAATGTGGGAAGTGCTGGGGCAGTTTGGGACAACAGGGCCAAAATGTCACTTTCACAGTCCCAAAGTGCCATTTTCACAGTAAAAAGGCCTGGTTCACTTTTGCTTAGCTTAGTCTGTAACTTGAAAACTATGTACCGTATGGCCCTATAAACTGTGTTGGGATGAAAGCTAGCCACTTTGAGCAATGTGGGAAGTGCTGGGGCAGTTTGGGACAACAGGGCCAAAATGTCACTTTCACAGTCCCAAAGTGCCATTTTCACAGTAAAAAGGCCTGGTTCACTTTTGCTTAGCTTAGTCTGTAACTTGAAAACTATGTACCGTATGGCCCTATAAACTGTGTTGGGATGAAAGCTAGCCACTTTGAGCAATGTGGGAAGTGCTGGGGCAGTTTGGGACAACAGGGCCAAAATGTCACTTTCACAGTCCCAAAGTGCCGTTTTCACAGTAAAAAAAAAAGATTAATTTTGCTTAGCTTAGTCTGTAACTTGAAAACTATGTACCGTATGGCCCTATAAACTGTGTTGGGATGAAAGCTAGCCACTTTGAGCAATGTGGGAAGTGCTGGGGCAGTTTGGGACAACAGGGCCAAAATGTCACTTTCACAGTCCCAAAGTGCCATTTTCACAGTAAAAAGGCCTGGTTCACTTTTGCTTAGCTTAGTCTGTAACTTGAAAACTATGTACCGTATGGCCCTATAAGCTGTGTTGGGATGAAAGCTAGCCACTTTGAGCAATGTGGGAAGTGCTGGGGCAGTTTGGGACAACAGGGCCAAAATGTCACTTTCACAGTCCCAAAGTGCCATTTTCACAGTAAAAAGGCCTGGTTCACTTTTGCTTAGCTTAGTCTGTAACTTGAAAACTATGTACCGTATGGCCCTATAAACTGTGTTGGGATGAAAGCTAGCCACTTTGAGCAGTGTGGGAAGTGCTGGGGCAGTTTGGGACAACAGGGCCAAAATGTCACTTTCACAGTCCCAAAGTGCCATTTTCACAGTAAAAAGGCCTGGTTCACTTTTGCTTAGCTTAGTCTGTAACTTGAAAACTATGTACCGTATGGCCCTATAAACTGTGTTGGGATGAAAGCTAGCCACTTTGAGCAATGTGGGAAGTGCTGGGGCAGTTTGGGACAACAGGGCCAAAATGTCACTTTCACAGTCCCAAAGTGCCATTTTCACAGTAAAAAGGCCTGGTTCACTTTTGCTTAGCTTAGTCTGTAACTTGAAAACTATGTACCGTATGGCCCTATAAACTGTGTTGGGATGAAAGCTAGCCACTTTGAGCAATGTGGGAAGTGCTGGGGCAGTTTGGGACAACAGGGCCAAAATGTCACTTTCACAGTCCCAAAGTGCCATTTTCACAGTAAAAAGGCCTGGTTCACTTTTGCTTAGCTTAGTCTGTAACTTGAAAACTATGTACCGTATGGCCCTATAAACTGTGTTGGGATGAAAGCTAGCCACTTTGAGCAATGTGGGAAGTGCTGGGGCAGTTTGGGACAACAGGGCCAAAATGTCACTTTCACAGTCCCAAAGTGCCATTTTCACAGTAAAAAGGCCTGGTTCACTTTTGCTTAGCTTAGTCTGTAACTTGAAAACTATGTACCGTATGGCCCTATAAACTGTGTTGGGATGAAAGCTAGCCACTTTGAGCAATGTGGGAAGTGCTGGGGCAGTTTGGGACAACAGGGCCAAAATGTCACTTTCACAGTCCCAAAGTGCCATTTTCACAGTAAAAAGGCCTGGTTCACTTTTGCTTAGCTTAGTCTGTAACTTGAAAACTATGTACCGTATGGCCCTATAAACTGTGTTGGGATGAAAGCTAGCCACTTTGAGCAATGTGGGAAGTGCTGGGGCAGTTTGGGACAACAGGGCCAAAATGTCACTTTCACAGTCCCAAAGTGCCATTTTCACAGTAAAAAGGCCTGGTTCACTTTTGCTTAGCTTAGTCTGTAACTTGAAAACTATGTACCGTATGGCCCTATAAACTGTGTTGGGATGAAAGCTAGCCACTTTGAGCAGTGTGGGAAGTGCTGGGGCAGTTTGGGACAACAAGGCCAAAATGTCACTTTCACAGTCCCAAAGTGCCATTTTCACAGTAAAAAGGCCTGGTTCACTTTTGCTTAGCTTAGTCTGTAACTTGAAAACTATACACCGTATGGCCCTATAAACTGTGTTGGGATGAAAGCTAGCCACTTTGAGCATTGTGGCAAGAGCTGGGGCAGTTTGGGACAACAGGGAACGAACAGGGCCAAAATGTCACTTTCACAGTCCCAAAGTGCCATTTTCACAGTAAAAAGGCCTGGTTCACTTTTGCTTAGCTTAGTCTGTAACTTGAAAACTATGTACCGTATGGCCCTATAAACTGTGTTGGGATGAAAGCTAGCCACTTTGAGCAATGTGGGAAGTGCTGGGGCAGTTTGGGACAACAGGGCCAAAATGTCACTTTCACAGTCCCAAAGTGCCATTTTCACAGTAAAAAGGCCTGGTTCACTTTTGCTTAGCTTAGTCTGTAACTTGAAAACTATGTACCGTATGGCCCTATAAACTGTGTTGGGATGAAAGCTAGCCACTTTGAGCAATGTGGGAAGTGCTGGGGCAGTTTGGGACAACAGGGCCAAAATGTCACTTTCACAGTCCCAAAGTGCCATTTTCACAGTAAAAAGGCCTGGTTCACTTTTGCTTAGCTTAGTCTGTAACTTGAAAACTATGTACCGTATGGCCCTATAAACTGTGTTGGGATGAAAGCTAGCCACTTTGAGCAATGTGGGAAGTGCTGGGGCAGTTTGGGACAACAGGGCCAAAATGTCACTTTCACAGTCCCAAAGTGCCGTTTTCACAGTAAAAAAAAAAAGATTCATTTTGCTTAGCTTAGTCTGTAACTTGAAAACTATGTACCGTATGGCCCTATAAACTGTGTTGGGATGAAAGCTAGCCACTTTGAGCAATGTGGGAAGTGCTGGGGCAGTTTGGGACAACAGGGCCAAAATGTCACTTTCACAGTCCCAAAGTGCCATTTTCACAGTAAAAAGGCCTGGTTCACTTTTGCTTAGCTTAGTCTGTAACTTGAAAACTATGTACCGTATGGCCCTATAAACTGTGTTGGGATGAAAGCTAGCCACTTTGAGCAATGTGGGAAGTGCTGGGGCAGTTTGGGACAACAGGGCCAAAATGTCACTTTCACAGTCCCAAAGTGCCATTTTCACAGTAAAAAGGCCTGGTTCACTTTTGCTTAGCTTAGTCTGTAACTTGAAAACTATGTACCGTATGGCCCTATAAACTGTGTTGGGATGAAAGCTAGCCACTTTGAGCAATGTGGGAAGTGCTGGGGCAGTTTGGGACAACAGGGCCAAAATGTCACTTTCACAGTCCCAAAGTGCCATTTTCACAGTAAAAAAAAAACAGATTCATTTTGCTTAGCTTAGTCTGTAACTTGAAAACTATGTACCGTATGGCCCTATAAACTGTGTTGGGATGAAAGCTAGCCACTTTGAGCAATGTGGGAAGTGCTGGGGCAGTTTGGGACAACAGGGCCAAAATGTCACTTTCACAGTCCCAAAGTGCCATTTTCACAGTAAAAAGGCCTGGTTCACTTTTGCTTAGCTTAGTCTGTAACTTGAAAACTATGTACCGTATGGCCCTATAAACTGTGTTGGGATGAAAGCTAGCCACTTTGAGCAATGTGGGAAGTGCTGGGGCAGTTTGGGACAACAGGGCCAAAATGTCACTTTCACAGTCCCAAAGTGCCATTTTCACAGTAAAAAAAAACAGATTCATTTTGCTTAGCTTAGTCTGTAACTTGAAAACTATGTACCGTATGGCCCTATAAACTGTGTTGGGATGAAAGCTAGCCACTTTGAGCAATGTGGGAAGTGCTGGGGCAGTTTGGGACAACAGGGCCAAAATGTCACTTTCACAGTCCCAAAGTGCCGTTTTCACAGTAAAAAAAAAAAGATTCATTTTGCTTAGCTTTGTCTGTAACTTGAAAACTATGTACCGTATGGCCCTATAAACTGTGTTGGGATGAAAGCTAGCCACTTTGAGCAATGTGGGAAGTGCTGGGGCAGTTTGGGACAACAGGGCCAAAATGTCACTTTCACAGTCCCAAAGTGCCATTTTCACAGTAAAAAGGCCTGGTTCACTTTTGCTTAGCTTAGTCTGTAACTTGAAAACTATGTACCGTATGGCCCTATAAACTGTGTTGGGATGAAAGCTAGCCACTTTGAGCAATGTGGGAAGTGCTGGGGCAGTTTGGGACAACAGGGCCAAAATGTCACTTTAACAGTCCCAAAGTGCCATTTTCACAGTAAAAAGGCCTGGTTCACTTTTGCTTAGCTTAGTCTGTAACTTGAAAACTATGTACCGTATGGCCCTATAAACTGTGTTGGGATGAAAGCTAGCCACTTTGAGCATTGTGGCAAGAGCTGGGGCAGTTTGGGACAACAGGGAACGAACAGGGCCAAAATGTCACTTTCACAGTCCCAAAGTGCCATTTTCACAGTAAAAAGGCCTGGTTCACTTTTGCTTAGCTTAGTCTGTAACTTGAAAACTATGTACCGTATGGCCCTATAAACTGTGTTGGGATGAAAGCTAGCCACTTTGAGCAATGTGGGAAGTGCTGGGGCAGTTTGGGAAAACAGGGCCAAAATGTCACTTTCACAGTCCCAAAGTGCCATTTTCACAGTAAAAAGGCCTGGTTCACTTTTGCTTAGCTTAGTCTGTAACTTGAAAACTATGTACCGTATGGCCCTATAAACTGTGTTGGGATGAAAGCTAGCCACTTTGAGCAATGTGGGAAGTGCTGGGGCAGTTTGGGACAACAGGGCCAAAATGTCACTTTCACAGTCCCAAAGTGCCATTTTCACAGTAAAAAGGCCTGGTTCACTTTTGCTTAGCTTAGTCTGTAACTTGAAAACTATGTACCGTATGGCCCTATAAACTGTGTTGGGATGAAAGCTAGCCACTTTGAGCAATGTGGGAAGTGCTGGGGCAGTTTGGGACAACAGGGCCAAAATGTCACTTTCACAGTCCCAAAGTGCCGTTTTCACAGTAAAAAAAAAAAGATTCATTTAGCTTAGTCTGTAACTTGAAAACTATGTACCGTATGGCCCTATAAACTGTGTTGGGATGAAAGCTAGCCACTTTGAGCAATGTGGGAAGTGCTGGGGCAGTTTGGGACAACAGGGCCAAAATGTCACTTTCACAGTCCCAAAGTGCCATTTTCACAGTAAAAAGGCCTGGTTCACTTTTGCTTAGCTTAGTCTGTAACTTGAAAACTATGTACCGTATGGCCCTATAAACTGTGTTGGGATGAAAGCTAGCCACTTTGAGCAATGTGGGAAGTGCTGGGGCAGTTTGGGACAACAGGGCCAAAATGTCACTTTCACAGTCCCAAAGTGCCATTTTCACAGTAAAAAGGCCTGGTTCACTTTTGCTTAGCTTAGTCTGTAACTTGAAAACTATGTACCGTATGGCCCTATAAACTGTGTTGGGATGAAAGCTAGCCACTTTGAGCAGTGTGGGAAGTGCTGGGCAGTTTGGGACAACAGGGCCAAAATGTCACTTTCACAGTCCCAAAGTGCCATTTTCACAGTAAAAAGGCCTGGTTCACTTTTGCTTAGCTTAGTCTGTAACTTGAAAACTATGTACCGTATGGCCCTATAAACTGTGTTGGATGAAAGCTAGCCACTTTGAGCATTGTGGCAAGAGCTGGGGCAGTTTGGGACAACAGGGAACGAACAGGGCCAAAATGTCACTTTCACAGTCCCAAAGTGCCATTTTCACAGTAAAAAGGCCTGGTTCACTTTTGCTTAGCTTAGTCTGTAACTTGAAAACTATGTACCGTATGGCCCTATAAACTGTGTTGGGATGAAAGCTAGCCACTTTGAGCAATGTGGGAAGTGCTGGGGCAGTTTGGGACAACAGGGCCAAAATGTCACTTTCACAGTCCCAAAGTGCCATTTTCACAGTAAAAAGGCCTGGTTCACTTTTGCTTAGCTTAGTCTGTAACTTGAAAACTATGTACCGTATGGCCCTATAAACTGTGTTGGGATGAAAGCTAGCCACTTTGAGCAATGTGGGAAGTGCTGGGGCAGTTTGGGACAACAGGGCCAAAATGTCACTTTCACAGTCCCAAAGTGCCATTTTCACAGTAAAAAGGCCTGGTTCACTTTTGCTTAGCTTAGTCTGTAACTTGAAAACTATGTACCGTATGGCCCTATAAACTGTGTTGGGATGAAAGCTAGCCACTTTGAGCAATGTGGGAAGTGCTGGGGCAGTTTGGGACAACAGGGCCAAAATGTCACTTTCACAGTCCCAAAGTGCCGTTTTCACAGTAAAAAAAAAAAGATTCATTTTGCTTAGCTTAGTCTGTAACTTGAAAACTATGTACCGTATGGCCCTATAAACTGTGTTGGGATGAAAGCTAGCCACTTTGAGCAATGTGGGAAGTGCTGGGGCAGTTTGGGACAACAGGGCCAAAATGTCACTTTCACAGTCCCAAAGTGCCATTTTCACAGTAAAAAGGCCTGGTTCACTTTTGCTTAGCTTAGTCTGTAACTTGAAAACTATGTACCGTATGGCCCTATAAACTGTGTTGGGATGAAAGCTAGCCACTTTGAGCAATGTGGGAAGTGCTGGGGCAGTTTGGGACAACAGGGCCAAAATGTCACTTTCACAGTCCCAAAGTGCCATTTTCACAGTAAAAAGGCCTGGTTCACTTTTGCTTAGCTTAGTCTGTAACTTGAAAACTATGTACCGTATGGCCCTATAAACTGTGTTGGGATGAAAGCTAGCCACTTTGAGCAATGTGGGAAGTGCTGGGGCAGTTTGGGACAACAGGGCCAAAATGTCACTTTCACAGTCCCAAAGTGCCATTTTCACAGTAAAAAAAAAACAGATTCATTTTGCTTAGCTTAGTCTGTAACTTGAAAACTATGTACCGTATGGCCCTATAAACTGTGTTGGGATGAAAGCTAGCCACTTTGAGCAATGTGGGAAGTGCTGGGGCAGTTTGGGACAACAGGGCCAAAATGTCACTTTCACAGTCCCAAAGTGCCATTTTCACAGTAAAAAGGCCTGGTTCACTTTTGCTTAGCTTAGTCTGTAACTTGAAAACTATGTACCGTATGGCCCTATAAACTGTGTTGGGATGAAAGCTAGCCACTTTGAGCAATGTGGGAAGTGCTGGGGCAGTTTGGGACAACAGGGCCAAAATGTCACTTTCACAGTCCCAAAGTGCCATTTTCACAGTAAAAAAAAACAGATTCATTTTGCTTAGCTTAGTCTGTAACTTGAAAACTATGTACCGTATGGCCCTATAAACTGTGTTGGGATGAAAGCTAGCCACTTTGAGCAATGTGGGAAGTGCTGGGGCAGTTTGGGACAACAGGGCCAAAATGTCACTTTCACAGTCCCAAAGTGCCGTTTTCACAGTAAAAAAAAAAAGATTCATTTTGCTTAGCTTTGTCTGTAACTTGAAAACTATGTACCGTATGGCCCTATAAACTGTGTTGGGATGAAAGCTAGCCACTTTGAGCAATGTGGGAAGTGCTGGGGCAGTTTGGGACAACAGGGCCAAAATGTCACTTTCACAGTCCCAAAGTGCCATTTTCACAGTAAAAAGGCCTGGTTCACTTTTGCTTAGCTTAGTCTGTAACTTGAAAACTATGTACCGTATGGCCCTATAAACTGTGTTGGGATGAAAGCTAGCCACTTTGAGCAATGTGGGAAGTGCTGGGGCAGTTTGGGACAACAGGGCCAAAATGTCACTTTAACAGTCCCAAAGTGCCATTTTCACAGTAAAAAGGCCTGGTTCACTTTTGCTTAGCTTAGTCTGTAACTTGAAAACTATGTACCGTATGGCCCTATAAACTGTGTTGGGATGAAAGCTAGCCACTTTGAGCATTGTGGCAAGAGCTGGGGCAGTTTGGGACAACAGGGAACGAACAGGGCCAAAATGTCACTTTCACAGTCCCAAAGTGCCATTTTCACAGTAAAAAGGCCTGGTTCACTTTTGCTTAGCTTAGTCTGTAACTTGAAAACTATGTACCGTATGGCCCTATAAACTGTGTTGGGATGAAAGCTAGCCACTTTGAGCAATGTGGGAAGTGCTGGGGCAGTTTGGGAAAACAGGGCCAAAATGTCACTTTCACAGTCCCAAAGTGCCATTTTCACAGTAAAAAGGCCTGGTTCACTTTTGCTTAGCTTAGTCTGTAACTTGAAAACTATGTACCGTATGGCCCTATAAACTGTGTTGGGATGAAAGCTAGCCACTTTGAGCAATGTGGGAAGTGCTGGGGCAGTTTGGGACAACAGGGCCAAAATGTCACTTTCACAGTCCCAAAGTGCCATTTTCACAGTAAAAAGGCCTGGTTCACTTTTGCTTAGCTTAGTCTGTAACTTGAAAACTATGTACCGTATGGCCCTATAAACTGTGTTGGGATGAAAGCTAGCCACTTTGAGCAATGTGGGAAGTGCTGGGGCAGTTTGGGACAACAGGGCCAAAATGTCACTTTCACAGTCCCAAAGTGCCGTTTTCACAGTAAAAAAAAAAAGATTCATTTTGCTTAGCTTAGTCTGTAACTTGAAAACTATGTACCGTATGGCCCTATAAACTGTGTTGGGATGAAAGCTAGCCACTTTGAGCAATGTGGGAAGTGCTGGGGCAGTTTGGGACAACAGGGCCAAAATGTCACTTTCACAGTCCCAAAGTGCCATTTTCACAGTAAAAAGGCCTGGTTCACTTTTGCTTAGCTTAGTCTGTAACTTGAAAACTATGTACCGTATGGCCCTATAAACTGTGTTGGGATGAAAGCTAGCCACTTTGAGCAATGTGGGAAGTGCTGGGGCAGTTTGGGACAACAGGGCCAAAATGTCACTTTCACAGTCCCAAAGTGCCATTTTCACAGTAAAAAGGCCTGGTTCACTTTTGCTTAGCTTAGTCTGTAACTTGAAAACTATGTACCGTATGGCCCTATAAACTGTGTTGGGATGAAAGCTAGCCACTTTGAGCAGTGTGGGAAGTGCTGGGGCAGTTTGGGACAACAGGGCCAAAATGTCACTTTCACAGTCCCAAAGTGCCATTTTCACAGTAAAAAGGCCTGGTTCACTTTTGCTTAGCTTAGTCTGTAACTTGAAAACTATGTACCGTATGGCCCTATAAACTGTGTTGGGATGAAAGCTAGCCACTTTGAGCATTGTGGCAAGAGCTGGGGCAGTTTGGGACAACAGGGAACGAACAGGGCCAAAATGTCACTTTCACAGTCCCAAAGTGCCATTTTCACAGTAAAAAGGCCTGGTTCACTTTTGCTTAGCTTAGTCTGTAACTTGAAAACTATGTACCGTATGGCCCTATAAACTGTGTTGGGATGAAAGCTAGCCACTTTGAGCAATGTGGGAAGTGCTGGGGCAGTTTGGGACAACAGGGCCAAAATGTCACTTTCACAGTCCCAAAGTGCCATTTTCACAGTAAAAAGGCCTGGTTCACTTTTGCTTAGCTTAGTCTGTAACTTGAAAACTATGTACCGTATGGCCCTATAAACTGTGTTGGGATGAAAGCTAGCCACTTTGAGCAATGTGGGAAGTGCTGGGGCAGTTTGGGACAACAGGGCCAAAATGTCACTTTCACAGTCCCAAAGTGCCATTTTCACAGTAAAAAGGCCTGGTTCACTTTTGCTTAGCTTAGTCTGTAACTTGAAAACTATGTACCGTATGGCCCTATAAACTGTGTTGGGATGAAAGCTAGCCACTTTGAGCAATGTGGGAAGTGCTGGGGCAGTTTGGGACAACAGGGCCAAAATGTCACTTTCACAGTCCCAAAGTGTCGTTTTCACAGTAAAAAAAAAAGATTCATTTTGCTTAGCTTAGTCTGTAACTTGAAAACTATGTACCGTATGGCCCTATAAACTGTGTTGGGATGAAAGCTAGCCACTTTGAGCAATGTGGGAAGTGCTGGGGCAGTTTGGGACAACAGGGCCAAAATGTCACTTTCACAGTCCCAAAGTGCCATTTTCACAGTAAAAAGGCCTGGTTCACTTTTGCTTAGCTTAGTCTGTAACTTGAAAACTATGTACCGTATGGCCCTATAAACTGTGTTGGGATGAAAGCTAGCCACTTTGAGCAATGTGGGAAGTGCTGGGGCAGTTTGGGACAACAGGGCCAAAATGTCACTTTCACAGTCCCAAAGTGCCATTTTCACAGTAAAAAGGCCTGGTTCACTTTTGCTTAGCTTAGTCTGTAACTTGAAAACTATGTACCGTATGGCCCTATAAACTGTGTTGGGATGAAAGCTAGCCACTTTGAGCATTGTGGCAAGAGCTGGGGCAGTTTGGGACAACAGGGAACGAACAGGGCCAAAATGTCACTTTCACAGTCCCAAAGTGCCATTTTCACAGTAAAAAGGCCTGGTTCACTTTTGCTTAGCTTAGTCTGTAACTTGAAAACTATGTACCGTATGGCCCTATAAACTGTGTTGGGATGAAAGCTAGCCACTTTGAGCAATGTGGGAAGTGCTGGGGCAGTTTGGGACAACAGGGCCAAAATGTCACTTTCACAGTCCCAAAGTGCCATTTTCACAGTAAAAAGGCCTGGTTCACTTTTGCTTAGCTTAGTCTGTAACTTGAAAACTATGTACCGTATGGCCCTATAAACTGTGTTGGGATGAAAGCTAGCCACTTTGAGCAATGTGGGAAGTGCTGGGGCAGTTTGGGACAACAGGGCCAAAATGTCACTTTCACAGTCCCAAAGTGCCATTTTCACAGTAAAAAGGCCTGGTTCACTTTTGCTTAGCTTAGTCTGTAACTTGAAAACTATGTACCGTATGGCCCTATAAACTGTGTTGGGATGAAAGCTAGCCACTTTGAGCAATGTGGGAAGTGCTGGGGCAGTTTGGGACAACAGGGCCAAAATGTCACTTTCACAGTCCCAAAGTGCCATTTTCACAGTAAAAAGGCCTGGTTCACTTTTGCTTAGCTTAGTCTGTAACTTGAAAACTATGTACCGTATGGCCCTATAAACTGTGTTGGGATGAAAGCTAGCCACTTTGAGCAATGTGGGAAGTGCTGGGGCAGTTTGGGACAACAGGGCCAAAATGTCACTTTCACAGTCCCAAAGTGCCATTTTCACAGTAAAAAGGCCTGGTTCACTTTTGCTTAGCTTAGTCTGTAACTTGAAAACTATGTACCGTATGGCCCTATAAACTGTGTTGGGATGAAAGCTAGCCACTTTGAGCAATGTGGGAAGTGCTGGGGCAGTTTGGGACAACAGGGCCAAAATGTCACTTTCACAGTCCCAAAGTGCCGTTTTCACAGTAAAAAAAAAAGATTCATTTTGCTTAGCTTAGTCTGTAACTTGAAAACTATGTACCGTATGGCCCTATAAACTGTGTTGGGATGAAAGCTAGCCACTTTGAGCAATGTGGGAAGTGCTGGGGCAGTTTGGGACAACAGGGCCAAAATGTCACTTTCACAGTCCCAAAGTGCCATTTTCACAGTAAAAAGGCCTGGTTCACTTTTGCTTAGCTTAGTCTGTAACTTGAAAACTATGTACCGTATGGCCCTATAAACTGTGTTGGGATGAAAGCTAGCCACTTTGAGCAGTGTGGGAAGTGCTGGGGCAGTTTGGGACAACAGGGCCAAAATGTCACTTTCACAGTCCCAAAGTGCCATTTTCACAGTAAAAAGGCCTGGTTCACTTTTGCTTAGCTTAGTCTGTAACTTGAAAACTATGTACCGTATGGCCCTATAAACTGTGTTGGGATGAAAGCTAGCCACTTTGAGCAATGTGGGAAGTGCTGGGGCAGTTTGGGACAACAGGGCCAAAATGTCACTTTCACAGTCCCAAAGTGCCGTTTTCACAGTAAAAAAAAAAAGATTCATTTTGCTTAGCTTAGTCTGTAACTTGAAAACTATGTACCGTATGGCCCTATAAACTGTGTTGGGATGAAAGCTAGCCACTTTGAGCAATGTGGGAAGTGCTGGGGCAGTTTGGGACAACAGGGCCAAAATGTCACTTTCACAGTCCCAAAGTGCCATTTTCACAGTAAAAAGGCCTGGTTCACTTTTGCTTAGCTTAGTCTGTAACTTGAAAACTATGTACCGTATGGCCCTATAAACTGTGTTGGGATGAAAGCTAGCCACTTTGAGCAATGTGGGAAGTGCTGGGGCAGTTTGGGACAACAGGGCCAAAATGTCACTTTCACAGTCCCAAAGTGCCATTTTCACAGTAAAAAGGCCTGGTTCACTTTTGCTTAGCTTAGTCTGTAACTTGAAAACTATGTACCGTATGGCCCTATAAACTGTGTTGGGATGAAAGCTAGCCACTTTGAGCAGTGTGGGAAGTGCTGGGGCAGTTTGGGACAACAGGGCCAAAATGTCACTTTCACAGTCCCAAAGTGCCATTTTCACAGTAAAAAGGCCTGGTTCACTTTTGCTTAGCTTAGTCTGTAACTTGAAAACTATGTACCGTATGGCCCTATAAACTGTGTTGGGATGAAAGCTAGCCACTTTGAGCATTGTGGCAAGAGCTGGGGCAGTTTGGGACAACAGGGAACGAACAGGGCCAAAATGTCACTTTCACAGTCCCAAAGTGCCATTTTCACAGTAAAAAGGCCTGGTTCACTTTTGCTTAGCTTAGTCTGTAACTTGAAAACTATGTACCGTATGGCCCTATAAACTGTGTTGGGATGAAAGCTAGCCACTTTGAGCAATGTGGGAAGTGCTGGGGCAGTTTGGGACAACAGGGCCAAAATGTCACTTTCACAGTCCCAAAGTGCCATTTTCACAGTAAAAAGGCCTGGTTCACTTTTGCTTAGCTTAGTCTGTAACTTGAAAACTATGTACCGTATGGCCCTATAAACTGTGTTGGGATGAAAGCTAGCCACTTTGAGCAATGTGGGAAGTGCTGGGGCAGTTTGGGACAACAGGGCCAAAATGTCACTTTCACAGTCCCAAAGTGCCATTTTCACAGTAAAAAGGCCTGGTTCACTTTTGCTTAGCTTAGTCTGTAACTTGAAAACTATGTACCGTATGGCCCTATAAACTGTGTTGGGATGAAAGCTAGCCACTTTGAGCAATGTGGGAAGTGCTGGGGCAGTTTGGGACAACAGGGCCAAAATGTCACTTTCACAGTCCCAAAGTGCCATTTTCACAGTAAAAAGGCCTGGTTCACTTTTGCTTAGCTTAGTCTGTAACTTGAAAACTATGTACCGTATGGCCCTATAAACTGTGTTGGGATGAAAGCTAGCCACTTTGAGCAATGTGGGAAGTGCTGGGGCAGTTTGGGACAACAGGGCCAAAATGTCACTTTCACAGTCCCAAAGTGCCATTTTCACAGTAAAAAGGCCTGGTTCACTTTTGCTTAGCTTAGTCTGTAACTTGAAAACTATGTACCGTATGGCCCTATAAACTGTGTTGGGATGAAAGCTAGCCACTTTGAGCAATGTGGGAAGTGCTGGGGCAGTTTGGGACAACAGGGCCAAAATGTCACTTTCACAGTCCCAAAGTGCCATTTTCACAGTAAAAAGGCCTGGTTCACTTTTGCTTAGCTTAGTCTGTAACTTGAAAACTATGTACCGTATGGCCCTATAAACTGTGTTGGGATGAAAGCTAGCCACTTTGAGCAATGTGGGAAGTGCTGGGGCAGTTTGGGACAACAGGGCCAAAATGTCACTTTCACAGTCCCAAAGTGCCGTTTTCACAGTAAAAAAAAAAAGATTCATTTTGCTTAGCTTAGTCTGTAACTTGAAAACTATGTACCGTATGGCCCTATAAACTGTGTTGGGATGAAAGCTAGCCACTTTGAGCAATGTGGGAAGTGCTGGGGCAGTTTGGGACAACAGGGCCAAAATGTCACTTTCACAGTCCCAAAGTGCCATTTTCACAGTAAAAAGGCCTGGTTCACTTTTGCTTAGCTTAGTCTGTAACTTGAAAACTATGTACCGTATGGCCCTATAAACTGTGTTGGGATGAAAGCTAGCCACTTTGAGCAATGTGGGAAGTGCTGGGGCAGTTTGGGACAACAGGGCCAAAATGTCACTTTCACAGTCCCAAAGTGCCATTTTCACAGTAAAAAGGCCTGGTTCACTTTTGCTTAGCTTAGTCTGTAACTTGAAAACTATGTACCGTATGGCCCTATAAACTGTGTTGGGATGAAAGCTAGCCACTTTGAGCAGTGTGGGAAGTGCTGGGGCAGTTTGGGACAACAGGGCCAAAATGTCACTTTCACAGTCCCAAAGTGCCATTTTCACAGTAAAAAGGCCTGGTTCACTTTTGCTTAGCTTAGTCTGTAACTTGAAAACTATGTACCGTATGGCCCTATAAACTGTGTTGGGATGAAAGCTAGCCACTTTGAGCATTGTGGCAAGAGCTGGGGCAGTTTGGGACAACAGGGAACGAACAGGGCCAAAATGTCACTTTCACAGTCCCAAAGTGCCATTTTCACAGTAAAAAGGCCTGGTTCACTTTTGCTTAGCTTAGTCTGTAACTTGAAAACTATGTACCGTATGGCCCTATAAACTGTGTTGGGATGAAAGCTAGCCACTTTGAGCAATGTGGGAAGTGCTGGGGCAGTTTGGGACAACAGGGCCAAAATGTCACTTTCACAGTCCCAAAGTGCCATTTTCACAGTAAAAAGGCCTGGTTCACTTTTACTTAGCTTAGTCTGTAACTTGAAAACTATGTACCGTATGGCCCTATAAACTGTGTTGGGATGAAAGCTAGCCACTTTGAGCAATGTGGGAAGTGCTGGGGCAGTTTGGGACAACAGGGCCAAAATGTCACTTTCACAGTCCCAAAGTGCCATTTTCACAGTAAAAAGGCCTGGTTCACTTTTGCTTAGCTTAGTCTGTAACTTGAAAACTATGTACCGTATGGCCCTATAAACTGTGTTGGGATGAAAGCTAGCCACTTTGAGCAATGTGGGAAGTGCTGGGGCAGTTTGGGACAACAGGGCCAAAATGTCACTTTCACAGTCCCAAAGTGCCGTTTTCACAGTAAAAAAAAAAAGATTCATTTTGCTTAGCTTAGTCTGTAACTTGAAAACTATGTACCGTATGGCCCTATAAACTGTGTTGGGATGAAAGCTAGCCACTTTGAGCAATGTGGGAAGTGCTGGGGCAGTTTGGGACAACAGGGCCAAAATGTCACTTTCACAGTCCCAAAGTGCCATTTTCACAGTAAAAAGGCCTGGTTCACTTTTGCTTAGCTTAGTCTGTAACTTGAAAACTATGTACCGTATGGCCCTATAAACTGTGTTGGGATGAAAGCTAGCCACTTTGAGCAATGTGGGAAGTGCTGGGGCAGTTTGGGACAACAGGGCCAAAATGTCACTTTCACAGTCCCAAAGTGCCATTTTCACAGTAAAAAGGCCTGGTTCACTTTTGCTTAGCTTAGTCTGTAACTTGAAAACTATGTACCGTATGGCCCTATAAACTGTGTTGGGATGAAAGCTAGCCACTTTGAGCAGTGTGGGAAGTGCTGGGGCAGTTTGGGACAACAGGGCCAAAATGTCACTTTCACAGTCCCAAAGTGCCATTTTCACAGTAAAAAGGCCTGGTTCACTTTTGCTTAGCTTAGTCTGTAACTTGAAAACTATGTACCGTATGGCCCTATAAACTGTGTTGGGATGAAAGCTAGCCACTTTGAGCATTGTGGCAAGAGCTGGGGCAGTTTGGGACAACAGGGAACGAACAGGGCCAAAATGTCACTTTCACAGTCCCAAAGTGCCATTTTCACAGTAAAAAGGCCTGGTTCACTTTTGCTTAGCTTAGTCTGTAACTTGAAAACTATGTACCGTATGGCCCTATAAACTGTGTTGGGATGAAAGCTAGCCACTTTGAGCAATGTGGGAAGTGCTGGGGCAGTTTGGGACAACAGGGCCAAAATGTCACTTTCACAGTCCCAAAGTGCCATTTTCACAGTAAAAAGGCCTGGTTCACTTTTGCTTAGCTTAGTCTGTAACTTGAAAACTATGTACCGTATGGCCCTATAAACTGTGTTGGGATGAAAGCTAGCCACTTTGAGCAATGTGGGAAGTGCTGGGGCAGTTTGGGACAACAGGGCCAAAATGTCACTTTCACAGTCCCAAAGTGCCATTTTCACAGTAAAAAGGCCTGGTTCACTTTTGCTTAGCTTAGTCTGTAACTTGAAAACTATGTACCGTATGGCCCTATAAACTGTGTTGGGATGAAAGCTAGCCACTTTGAGCAATGTGGGAAGTGCTGGGGCAGTTTGGGACAACAGGGCCAAAATGTCACTTTCACAGTCCCAAAGTGCCATTTTCACAGTAAAAAGGCCTGGTTCACTTTTGCTTAGCTTAGTCTGTAACTTGAAAACTATGTACCGTATGGCCCTATAAACTGTGTTGGGATGAAAGCTAGCCACTTTGAGCAGTGTGGGAAGTGCTGGGGCAGTTTGGGACAACAGGGCCAAAATGTCACTTTCACAGTCCCAAAGTGCCATTTTCACAGTAAAAAGGCCTGGTTCACTTTTGCTTAGCTTAGTCTGTAACTTGAAAACTATGTACCGTATGGCCCTATAAACTGTGTTGGGATGAAAGCTAGCCACTTTGAGCATTGTGGCAAGAGCTGGGGCAGTTTGGGACAACAGGGAACGAACAGGGCCAAAATGTCACTTTCACAGTCCCAAAGTGCCATTTTCACAGTAAAAAGGCCTGGTTCACTTTTGCTTAGCTTAGTCTGTAACTTGAAAACTATGTACCGTATGGCCCTATAAACTGTGTTGGGATGAAAGCTAGCCACTTTGAGCAATGTGGGAAGTGCTGGGGCAGTTTGGGACAACAGGGCCAAAATGTCACTTTCACAGTCCCAAAGTGCCATTTTCACAGTAAAAAGGCCTGGTTCACTTTTGCTTAGCTTAGTCTGTAACTTGAAAACTATGTACCGTATGGCCCTATAAACTGTGTTGGGATGAAAGCTAGCCACTTTGAGCAATGTGGGAAGTGCTGGGGCAGTTTGGGACAACAGGGCCAAAATGTCACTTTCACAGTCCCAAAGTGCCATTTTCACAGTAAAAAGGCCTGGTTCACTTTTGCTTAGCTTAGTCTGTAACTTGAAAACTATGTACCGTATGGCCCTATAAACTGTGTTGGGATGAAAGCTAGCCACTTTGAGCAATGTGGGAAGTGCTGGGGCAGTTTGGGACAACAGGGCCAAAATGTCACTTTCACAGTCCCAAAGTGCCGTTTTCACAGTAAAAAAAAAAAGATTCATTTTGCTTAGCTTAGTCTGTAACTTGAAAACTATGTACCGTATGGCCCTATAAACTGTGTTGGGATGAAAGCTAGCCACTTTGAGCAATGTGGGAAGTGCTGGGGCAGTTTGGGACAACAGGGCCAAAATGTCACTTTCACAGTCCCAAAGTGCCATTTTCACAGTAAAAAGGCCTGGTTCACTTTTGCTTAGCTTAGTCTGTAACTTGAAAACTATGTACCGTATGGCCCTATAAACTGTGTTGGGATGAAAGCTAGCCACTTTGAGCAATGTGGGAAGTGCTGGGGCAGTTTGGGACAACAGGGCCAAAATGTCACTTTCACAGTCCCAAAGTGCCATTTTCACAGTAAAAAGGCCTGGTTCACTTTTGCTTAGCTTAGTCTGTAACTTGAAAACTATGTACCGTATGGCCCTATAAACTGTGTTGGGATGAAAGCTAGCCACTTTGAGCAGTGTGGGAAGTGCTGGGGCAGTTTGGGACAACAGGGCCAAAATGTCACTTTCACAGTCCCAAAGTGCCATTTTCACAGTAAAAAGGCCTGGTTCACTTTTGCTTAGCTTAGTCTGTAACTTGAAAACTATGTACCGTATGGCCCTATAAACTGTGTTGGGATGAAAGCTAGCCACTTTGAGCATTGTGGCAAGAGCTGGGGCAGTTTGGGACAACAGGGAACGAACAGGGCCAAAATGTCACTTTCACAGTCCCAAAGTGCCATTTTCACAGTAAAAAGGCCTGGTTCACTTTTGCTTAGCTTAGTCTGTAACTTGAAAACTATGTACCGTATGGCCCTATAAACTGTGTTGGGATGAAAGCTAGCCACTTTGAGCAATGTGGGAAGTGCTGGGGCAGTTTGGGACAACAGGGCCAAAATGTCACTTTCACAGTCCCAAAGTGCCATTTTCACAGTAAAAAGGCCTGGTTCACTTTTGCTTAGCTTAGTCTGTAACTTGAAAACTATGTACCGTATGGCCCTATAAACTGTGTTGGGATGAAAGCTAGCCACTTTGAGCAATGTGGGAAGTGCTGGGGCAGTTTGGGACAACAGGGCCAAAATGTCACTTTCACAGTCCCAA
Source organism: Protomyctophum bolini (assembly GCF_963924005.1). Classification (NCBI taxonomy): domain Eukaryota; kingdom Metazoa; phylum Chordata; class Actinopteri; order Myctophiformes; family Myctophidae; genus Protomyctophum; species Protomyctophum bolini. The sequence continues at coordinate 11,552 of NW_027665703.1, read as the reverse complement.
AGTGCCATTTTCACAGTAAAAAGGCCTGGTTCACTTTTGCTTAGCTTAGTCTGTAACTTGAAAACTATGTACCGTATGGCCCTATAAACTGTGTTGGGATGAAAGCTAGCCAGTTTGAGCAATGTGGGAAGTGCTGGGGCAGTTTGGGACAACAGGGCCAAAATGTCACTTTCACAGTCCCAAAGTGCCGTTTTCACAGTAAAAAAAAAAAGATTCATTTTGCTTAGCTTAGTCTGTAACTTGAAAACTATGTACCGTATGGCCCTATAAACTGTGTTGGGATGAAAGCTAGCCACTTTGAGCAATGTGGGAAGTGCTGGGGCAGTTTGGGACAACAGGGCCAAAATGTCACTTTCACAGTCCCAAAGTGCCATTTTCACAGTAAAAAGGCCTGGTTCACTTTTGCTTAGCTTAGTCTGTAACTTGAAAACTATGTACCGTATGGCCCTATAAACTGTGTTGGGATGAAAGCTAGCCACTTTGAGCAATGTGGGAAGTGCTGGGGCAGTTTGGGACAACAGGGCCAAAATGTCACTTTCACAGTCCCAAAGTGCCGTTTTCACAGTAAAAAAAAAAAGATTCATTTTGCTTAGCTTAGTCTGTAACTTGAAAACTATGTACCGTATGGCCCTATAAACTGTGTTGGGATGAAAGCTAGCCACTTTGAGCAATGTGGGAAGTGCTGGGGCAGTTTGGGACAACAGGGCCAAAATGTCACTTTCACAGTCCCAAAGTGCCATTTTCACAGTAAAAAGGCCTGGTTCACTTTTGCTTAGCTTAGTCTGTAACTTGAAAACTATGTACCGTATGGCCCTATAAACTGTGTTGGGATGAAAGCTAGCCACTTTGAGCAATGTGGGAAGTGCTGGGGCAGTTTGGGACAACAGGGCCAAAATGTCACTTTCACAGTCCCAAAGTGCCATTTTCACAGTAAAAAGGCCTGGTTCACTTTTGCTTAGCTTAGTCTGTAACTTGAAAACTATGTACCGTATGGCCCTATAAACTGTGTTGGGATGAAAGCTAGCCACTTTGAGCAGTGTGGGAAGTGCTGGGGCAGTTTGGGACAACAGGGCCAAAATGTCACTTTCACAGTCCCAAAGTGCCATTTTCACAGTAAAAAGGCCTGGTTCACTTTTGCTTAGCTTAGTCTGTAACTTGAAAACTATGTACCGTATGGCCCTATAAACTGTGTTGGGATGAAAGCTAGCCACTTTGAGCATTGTGGCAAGAGCTGGGGCAGTTTGGGACAACAGGGAACGAACAGGGCCAAAATGTCACTTTCACAGTCCCAAAGTGCCATTTTCACAGTAAAAAGGCCTGGTTCACTTTTGCTTAGCTTAGTCTGTAACTTGAAAACTATGTACCGTATGGCCCTATAAACTGTGTTGGGATGAAAGCTAGCCACTTTGAGCAATGTGGGAAGTGCTGGGGCAGTTTGGGACAACAGGGCCAAAATGTCACTTTCACAGTCCCAAAGTGCCATTTTCACAGTAAAAAGGCCTGGTTCACTTTTGCTTAGCTTAGTCTGTAACTTGAAAACTATGTACCGTATGGCCCTATAAACTGTGTTGGGATGAAAGCTAGCCACTTTGAGCAATGTGGGAAGTGCTGGGGCAGTTTGGGACAACAGGGCCAAAATGTCACTTTCACAGTCCCAAAGTGCCATTTTCACAGTAAAAAGGCCTGGTTCACTTTTGCTTAGCTTAGTCTGTAACTTGAAAACTATGTACCGTATGGCCCTATAAACTGTGTTGGGATGAAAGCTAGCCACTTTGAGCAATGTGGGAAGTGCTGGGGCAGTTTGGGACAACAGGGCCAAAATGTCACTTTCACAGTCCCAAAGTGCCATTTTCACAGTAAAAAGGCCTGGTTCACTTTTGCTTAGCTTAGTCTGTAACTTGAAAACTATGTACCGTATGGCCCTATAAACTGTGTTGGGATGAAAGCTAGCCACTTTGAGCAATGTGGGAAGTGCTGGGGCAGTTTGGGACAACAGGGCCAAAATGTCACTTTCACAGTCCCAAAGTGCCGTTTTCACAGTAAAAAAAAAAGATTCATTTTGCTTAGCTTAGTCTGTAACTTGAAAACTATGTACCGTATGGCCCTATAAACTGTGTTGGGATGAAAGCTAGCCACTTTGAGCAATGTGGGAAGTGCTGGGGCAGTTTGGGACAACAGGGCCAAAATGTCACTTTCACAGTCCCAAAGTGCCATTTTCACAGTAAAAAGGCCTGGTTCACTTTTGCTTAGCTTAGTCTGTAACTTGAAAACTATGTACCGTATGGCCCTATAAACTGTGTTGGGATGAAAGCTAGCCACTTTGAGCAATGTGGGAAGTGCTGGGGCAGTTTGGGACAACAGGGCCAAAATGTCACTTTCACAGTCCAAAGTGCCATTTTCACAGTAAAAAGGCCTGGTTCACTTTTGCTTAGCTTAGTCTGTAACTTGAAAACTATGTACCGTATGGCCCTATAAACTGTGTTGGGATGAAAGCTAGCCACTTTGAGCAGTGTGGGAAGTGCTGGGGCAGTTTGGGACAACAGGGCCAAAATGTCACTTTCACAGTCCCAAAGTGCCATTTTCACAGTAAAAAGGCCTGGTTCACTTTTGCTTAGCTTAGTCTGTAACTTGAAAACTATGTACCGTATGGCCCTATAAACTGTGTTGGGATGAAAGCTAGCCACTTTGAGCATTGTGGCAAGAGCTGGGGCAGTTTGGGACAACAGGGACGAACAGGGCCAAAATGTCACTTTCACAGTCCCAAAGTGCCATTTTCACAGTAAAAAGGCCTGGTTCACTTTTGCTTAGCTTAGTCTGTAACTTGAAAACGATGTACCGTATGGCCCTATAAACTGTGTTGGGATGAAAGCTAGCCACTTTGAGCAATGTGGGAAGTGCTGGGGCAGTTTGGGACAACAGGGCCAAAATGTCACTTTCACAGTCCCAAAGTGCCATTTTCACAGTAAAAAGGCCTGGTTCACTTTTGCTTAGCTTAGTCTGTAACTTGAAAACTATGTACCGTATGGCCCTATAAACTGTGTTGGGATGAAAGCTAGCCACTTTGAGCAATGTGGGAAGTGCTGGGGCAGTTTGGGACAACAGGGCCAAAATGTCACTTTCACAGTCCCAAAGTGCCATTTTCACAGTAAAAAGGCCTGGTTCACTTTTGCTTAGCTTAGTCTGTAACTTGAAAACTATGTACCGTATGGCCCTATAAACTGTGTTGGGATGAAAGCTAGCCACTTTGAGCAATGTGGGAAGTGCTGGGGTAGTTTGGGACAACAGGGCCAAAATGTCACTTTCACAGTCCCAAAGTGCCATTTTCACTTTAAAAAGGCCTGGTTCACTTTTGCTTAGCTTAGTCTGTAACTTGAAAACTATGTACCGTATGGCCCTATAAACTGTGTTGGGATGAAAGCTAGCCACTTTGAGCAATGTGGGAAGTGCTGGGGCAGTTTGGGACAACAGGGCCAAAATGTCACTTTCACAGTCCCAAAGTGCCGTTTTCACAGTAAAAAAAAAAAGATTCATTTTGCTTAGCTTAGTCTGTAACTTGAAAACTATGTACCGTATGGCCCTATAAACTGTGTTGGGATGAAAGCTAGCCACTTTGAGCAATGTGGGAAGTGCTGGGGCAGTTTGGGACAACAGGGCCAAAATGTCACTTTCACAGTCCCAAAGTGCCATTTTCACAGTAAAAAGGCCTGGTTCACTTTTGCTTAGCTTAGTCTGTAACTTGAAAACTATGTACCGTATGGCCCTATAAACTGTGTTGGGATGAAAGCTAGCCACTTTGAGCAGTGTGGGAAGTGCTGGGGCAGTTTGGGACAACAGGGCCAAAATGTCACTTTCACAGTCCCAAAGTGCCATTTTCACAGTAAAAAGGCCTGGTTCACTTTTGCTTAGCTTAGTCTGTAACTTGAAAACTATGTACCGTATGGCCCTATAAACTGTGTTGGGATGAAAGCTAGCCACTTTGAGCATTGTGGCAAGAGCTGGGGCAGTTTGGGACAACAGGGAACGAACAGGGCCAAAATGTCACTTTCACAGTCCCAAAGTGCCATTTTCACAGTAAAAAGGCCTGGTTCACTTTTGCTTAGCTTAGTCTGTAACTTGAAAACGATGTACCGTATGGCCCTATAAACTGTGTTGGGATGAAAGCTAGCCACTTTGAGCAATGTGGGAAGTGCTGGGGCAGTTTGGGACAACAGGGCCAAAATGTCACTTTCACAGTCCCAAAGTGCCATTTTCACAGTAAAAAGGCCTGGTTCACTTTTGCTTAGCTTAGTCTGTAACTTGAAAACTATGTACCGTATGGCCCTATAAACTGTGTTGGGATGAAAGCTAGCCACTTTGAGCAATGTGGGAAGTGCTGGGGCAGTTTGGGACAACAGGGCCAAAATGTCACTTTCACAGTCCCAAAGTGCCATTTTCACAGTAAAAAGGCCTGGTTCACTTTTGCTTAGCTTAGTCTGTAACTTGAAAACTATGTACCGTATGGCCCTATAAACTGTGTTGGGATGAAAGCTAGCCACTTTGAGCAATGTGGGAAGTGCTGGGGTAGTTTGGGACAACAGGGCCAAAATGTCACTTTCACAGTCCCAAAGTGCCATTTTCACTTTAAAAAGGCCTGGTTCACTTTTGCTTAGCTTAGTCTGTAACTTGAAAACTATGTACCGTATGGCCCTATAAACTGTGTTGGGATGAAAGCTAGCCACTTTGAGCAATGTGGGAAGTGCTGGGGCAGTTTGGGACAACAGGGCCAAAATGTCACTTTCACAGTCCCAAAGTGCCGTTTTCACAGTAAAAAAAAAAGATTCATTTTGCTTAGCTTAGTCTGTAACTTGAAAACTATGTACCGTATGGCCCTATAAACTGTGTTGGGATGAAAGCTAGCCACTTTGAGCAATGTGGGAAGTGCTGGGGCAGTTTGGGACAACAGGGCCAAAATGTCACTTTCACAGTCCCAAAGTGCCATTTTCACAGTAAAAAGGCCTGGTTCACTTTTGCTTAGCTTAGTCTGTAACTTGAAAACTATGTACCGTATGGCCCTATAAACTGTGTTGGGATGAAAGCTAGCCACTTTGAGCAATGTGGGAAGTGCTGGGGCAGTTTGGGACAACAGGGCCAAAATGTCACTTTCACAGTCCCAAAGTGCCATTTTCACAGTAAAAAGGCCTGGTTCACTTTTGCTTAGCTTAGTCTGTAACTTGAAAACTATGTACCGTATGGCCCTATAAACTGTGTTGGGATGAAAGCTAGCCACTTTGAGCAGTGTGGGAAGTGCTGGGGCAGTTTGGGACAACAGGGCCAAAATGTCACTTTCACAGTCCCAAAGTGCCATTTTCACAGTAAAAAGGCCTGGTTCACTTTTGCTTAGCTTAGTCTGTAACTTGAAAACTATGTACCGTATGGCCCTATAAACTGTGTTGGGATGAAAGCTAGCCACTTTGAGCATTGTGGCAAGAGCTGGGGCAGTTTGGGACAACAGGGAACGAACAGGGCCAAAATGTCACTTTCACAGTCCCAAAGTGCCATTTTCACAGTAAAAAGGCCTGGTTCACTTTTGCTTAGCTTAGTCTGTAACTTGAAAACTATGTACCGTATGGCCCTATAAACTGTGTTGGGATGAAAGCTAGCCACTTTGAGCAATGTGGGAAGTGCTGGGGCAGTTTGGGACAACAGGGCCAAAATGTCACTTTCACAGTCCCAAAGTGCCATTTTCACAGTAAAAAGGCCTGGTTCACTTTTGCTTAGCTTAGTCTGTAACTTGAAAACTATGTACCGTATGGCCCTAAAAACTGTGTTGGGATGAAAGCTAGCCACTTTGAGCAATGTGGGAAGTGCTGGGGCAGTTTGGGACAACAGGGCCAAAATGTCACTTTCACAGTCCCAAAGTGCCATTTTCACAGTAAAAAGGCCTGGTTCACTTTTGCTTAGCTTAGTCTGTAACTTGAAAACTATGTACCGTATGGCCCTATAAACTGTGTTGGGATGAAAGCTAGCCACTTTGAGCAATGTGGGAAGTGCTGGGGCAGTTTGGGACAACAGGGCCAAAATGTCACTTTCACAGTCCCAAAGTGCCATTTTCACAGTAAAAAGGCCTGGTTCACTTTTGCTTAGCTTAGTCTGTAACTTGAAAACTATGTACCGTATGGCCCTATAAACTGTGTTGGGATGAAAGCTAGCCACTTTGAGCAATGTGGGAAGTGCTGGGGCAGTTTGGGACAACAGGGCCAAAATGTCACTTTCACAGTCCCAAAGTGCCATTTTCACAGTAAAAAGGCCTGGTTCACTTTTGCTTAGCTTAGTCTGTAACTTGAAAACTATGTACCGTATGGCCCTATAAACTGTGTTGGGATGAAAGCTAGCCACTTTGAGCAATGTGGGAAGTGCTGGGGCAGTTTGGGACAACAGGGCCAAAATGTCACTTTCACAGTCCCAAAGTGCCGTTTTCACAGTAAAAAAAAAAAGATTCATTTTGCTTAGCTTAGTCTGTAACTTGAAAACTATGTACCGTATGGCCCTATAAACTGTGTTGGGATGAAAGCTAGCCACTTTGAGCAATGTGGGAAGTGCTGGGGCAGTTTGGGACAACAGGGCCAAAATGTCACTTTCACAGTCCCAAAGTGCCATTTTCACAGTAAAAAGGCCTGGTTCACTTTTGCTTAGCTTAGTCTGTAACTTGAAAACTATGTACCGTATGGCCCTATAAACTGTGTTGGGATGAAAGCTAGCCACTTTGAGCAATGTGGGAAGTGCTGGGGCAGTTTGGGACAACAGGGCCAAAATGTCACTTTCACAGTCCCAAAGTGCCGTTTTCACAGTAAAAAAAAAAAGATTCATTTTGCTTAGCTTTGTCTGTAACTTGAAAACTATGTACCGTATGGCCCTATAAACTGTGTTGGGATGAAAGCTAGCCACTTTGAGCAATGTGGGAAGTGCTGGGGCAGTTTGGGACAACAGGGCCAAAATGTCACTTTCACAGTCCCAAAGTGCCATTTTCACAGTAAAAAGGCCTGGTTCACTTTTGCTTAGCTTAGTCTGTAACTTGAAAACTATGTACCGTATGGCCCTATAAACTGTGTTGGGATGAAAGCTAGCCACTTTGAGCAATGTGGGAAGTGCTGGGGCAGTTTGGGACAACAGGGCCAAAATGTCACTTTCACAGTCCCAAAGTGCCATTTTCACAGTAAAAAGGCCTGGTTCACTTTTGCTTAGCTTAGTCTGTAACTTGAAAACTATGTACCGTATGGCCCTATAAACTGTGTTGGGATGAAAGCTAGCCACTTTGAGCAATGTGGGAAGTGCTGGGGCAGTTTGGGACAACAGGGCCAAAATGTCACTTTCACAGTCCCAAAGTGCCATTTTCACAGTAAAAAGGCCTGGTTCACTTTTGCTTAGCTTAGTCTGTAACTTGAAAACTATGTACCGTATGGCCCTATAAACTGTGTTGGGATGAAAGCTAGCCACTTTGAGCAATGTGGGAAGTGCTGGGGCAGTTTGGGACAACAGGGCCAAAATGTCACTTTCACAGTCCCAAAGTGCCATTTTCACAGTAAAAAGGCCTGGTTCACTTTTGCTTAGCTTAGTCTGTAACTTGAAAACTATGTACCGTATGGCCCTATAAACTGTGTTTGGATGAAAGCTAGCCACTTTGAGCAATGTGGGAAGTGCTGGGGCAGTTTGGGACAACAGGGCCAAAATGTCACTTTCACAGTCCCAAAGTGCCGTTTTTCACAGTAAAAAAAAAAAGATTCATTTTGCTTAGCTTAGTCTGTAACTTGAAAACTATGTACCGTATGGCCCTATAAACTGTGTTGGGATGAAAGCTAGCCACTTTGAGCATTGTGGCAAGAGCTGGGGCAGTTTGGGACAACAGGGAACGAACAGGGCCAAAATGTCACTTTCACAGTCCCAAAGTGCCATTTTCACAGTAAAAAGGCCTGGTTCACTTTTGCTTAGCTTAGTCTGTAACTTGAAAACTATGTACCGTATGGCCCTATAAACTGTGTTGGGATGAAAGCTAGCCACTTTGAGCAATGTGGGAAGTGCTGGGGCAGTTTGGGACAACAGGGCCAAAATGTCACTTTCACAGTCCCAAAGTGCCATTTTCACAGTAAAAAGGCCTGGTTCACTTTTGCTTAGCTTAGTCTGTAACTTGAAAACTATGTACCGTATGGCCCTATAAACTGTGTTGGGATGAAAGCTAGCCACTTTGAGCAATGTGGGAAGTGCTGGGGCAGTTTGGGACAACAGGGCCAAAATGTCACTTTCACAGTCCCAAAGTGCCATTTTCACAGTAAAAAAAAACAGATTCATTTTGCTTAGCTTAGTCTGTAACTTGAAAACTATGTACCGTATGGCCCTATAAACTGTGTTGGGATGAAAGCTAGCCACTTTGAGCAATGTGGGAAGTGCTGGGGCAGTTTGGGACAACAGGGCCAAAATGTCACTTTCACAGTCCCAAAGTGCCATTTTCACAGTAAAAAAAAACAGATTCATTTTGCTTAGCTTAGTCTGTAACTTGAAAACTATGTACCGTATGGCCCTATAAACTGTGTTGGGATGAAAGCTAGCCACTTTGAGCAATGTGGGAAGTGCTGGGGCAGTTTGGGACAACAGGGCCAAAATGTCACTTTCACAGTCCCAAAGTGCCGTTTTCACAGTAAAAAAAAAAGATTCATTTTGCTTAGCTTTGTCTGTAACTTGAAAACTATGTACCGTATGGCCCTATAAACTGTGTTGGGATGAAAGCTAGCCACTTTGAGCAATGTGGGAAGTGCTGGGGCAGTTTGGGACAACAGGGCCAAAATGTCACTTTCACAGTCCCAAAGTGCCATTTTCACAGTAAAAAGGCCTGGTTCACTTTTGCTTAGCTTAGTCTGTAACTTGAAAACTATGTACCGTATGGCCCTATAAACTGTGTTGGGATGAAAGCTAGCCACTTTGAGCAATGTGGGAAGTGCTGGGGCAGTTTGGGACAACAGGGCCAAAATGTCACTTTCACAGTCCCAAAGTGCCATTTTCACAGTAAAAAGGCCTGGTTCACTTTTGCTTAGCTTAGTCTGTAACTTGAAAACTATGTACCGTATGGCCCTATAAACTGTGTTGGGATGAAAGCTAGCCACTTTGAGCATTGTGGCAAGAGCTGGGGCAGTTTGGGACAACAGGGAACGAACAGGGCCAAAATGTCACTTTCACAGTCCCAAAGTGCCATTTTCACAGTAAAAAGGCCTGGTTCACTTTTGCTTAGCTTAGTCTGTAACTTGAAAACTATGTACCGTATGGCCCTATAAACTGTGTTGGGATGAAAGCTAGCCACTTTGAGCAATGTGGGAAGTGCTGGGGCAGTTTGGGACAACAGGGCCAAAATGTCACTTTCACAGTCCCAAAGTGCCATTTTCACAGTAAAAAGGCCTGGTTCACTTTTGCTTAGCTTAGTCTGTAACTTGAAAACTATGTACCGTATGGCCCTATAAACTGTGTTGGGATGAAAGCTAGCCACTTTGAGCAATGTGGGAAGTGCTGGGGCAGTTTGGGACAACAGGGCCAAAATGTCACTTTCACAGTCCCAAAGTGCCATTTTCACAGTAAAAAGGCCTGGTTCACTTTTGCTTAGCTTAGTCTGTAACTTGAAAACTATGTACCGTATGGCCCTATAAACTGTGTTGGGATGAAAGCTAGCCACTTTGAGCAATGTGGGAAGTGCTGGGGCAGTTTGGGACAACAGGGCCAAAATGTCACTTTCACAGTCCCAAAGTGCCATTTTCACAGTAAAAAGGCCTGGTTCACTTTTGCTTAGCTTAGTCTGTAACTTGAAAACTATGTACCGTATGGCCCTATAAACTGTGTTGGGATGAAAGCTAGCCACTTTGAGCAATGTGGGAAGTGCTGGGGCAGTTTGGGACAACAGGGCCAAAATGTCACTTTCACAGTCCCAAAGTGCCATTTTCACAGTAAAAAGGCCTGGTTCACTTTTGCTTAGCTTAGTCTGTAACTTGAAAACTATGTACCGTATGGCCCTATAAACTGTGTTGGGATGAAAGCTAGCCACTTTGAGCAATGTGGGAAGTGCTGGGGCAGTTTGGGACAACAGGGCCAAAATGTCACTTTCACAGTCCCAAAGTGCCGTTTTCACAGTAAAAAAAAAAGATTCATTTTGCTTAGCTTAGTCTGTAACTTGAAAACTATGTACCGTATGGCCCTATAAACTGTGTTGGGATGAAAGCTAGCCACTTTGAGCAATGTGGGAAGTGCTGGGGCAGTTTGGGACAACAGGGCCAAAATGTCACTTTCACAGTCCCAAAGTGCCATTTTCACAGTAAAAAGGCCTGTTCACTTTTGCTTAGCTTAGTCTGTAACTTGAAAACTATGTACCGTATGGCCCTATAAACTGTGTTGGGATGAAAGCTAGCCACTTTGAGCAGTGTGGGAAGTGCTGGGGCAGTTTGGGACAACAGGGCCAAAATGTCACTTTCACAGTCCCAAAGTGCCATTTTCACAGTAAAAAGGCCTGGTTCACTTTTGCTTAGCTTAGTCTGTAACTTGAAAACTATGTACCGTATGGCCCTATAAACTGTGTTGGGATGAAAGCTAGCCACTTTGAGCAATGTGGGAAGTGCTGGGGCAGTTTGGGACAACAGGGCCAAAATGTCACTTTCACAGTCCCAAAGTGCCGTTTTCACAGTAAAAAAAAAAGATTCATTTTGCTTAGCTTAGTCTGTAACTTGAAAACTATGTACCGTATGGCCCTATAAACTGTGTTGGGATGAAAGCTAGCCACTTTGAGCAATGTGGGAAGTGCTGGGGCAGTTTGGGACAACAGGGCCAAAATGTCACTTTCACAGTCCCAAAGTGCCATTTTCACAGTAAAAAGGCCTGGTTCACTTTTGCTTAGCTTAGTCTGTAACTTGAAAACTATGTACCGTATGGCCCTATAAACTGTGTTGGGATGAAAGCTAGCCACTTTGAGCAATGTGGGAAGTGCTGGGGCAGTTTGGGACAACAGGGCCAAAATGTCACTTTCACAGTCCCAAAGTGCCATTTTCACAGTAAAAAGGCCTGGTTCACTTTTGCTTAGCTTAGTCTGTAACTTGAAAACTATGTACCGTATGGCCCTATAAACTGTGTTGGGATGAAAGCTAGCCACTTTGAGCAGTGTGGGAAGTGCTGGGGCAGTTTGGGACAACAGGGCCAAAATGTCACTTTCACAGTCCCAAAGTGCCATTTTCACAGTAAAAAGGCCTGGTTCACTTTTGCTTAGCTTAGTCTGTAACTTGAAAACTATGTACCGTATGGCCCTATAAACTGTGTTGGGATGAAAGCTAGCCACTTTGAGCATTGTGGCAAGAGCTGGGGCAGTTTGGGACAACAGGGAACGAACAGGGCCAAAATGTCACTTTCACAGTCCCAAAGTGCCATTTTCACAGTAAAAAGGCCTGGTTCACTTTTGCTTAGCTTAGTCTGTAACTTGAAAACTATGTACCGTATGGCCCTATAAACTGTGTTGGGATGAAAGCTAGCCACTTTGAGCAATGTGGGAAGTGCTG